>NC_133370.1:45945406-46171403 GCF_049309525.1 Garra rufa
CAGGCAGGTGGCTGAAAGCGTTGGTCAGAGGTTTACAGTTCTTGATATCTACAGCACTTTTAGTGGCAGTCTGCAAACAAAAAGTTAGATTGACATAAGTTGAATAAATGAAGTATAGTGGTTAGAGCATTTATGATTAAAACACTAAACGTAATATGATATTACGTGTTTTCCAGACATAATAACACCAGAATACAGTTAGAAATTGTTATTTCTGCTCATGTAGCATAGTAATGTTATATTTTTCATTTAATAACACGATATTAGCATGTGATTCCATCACAGTTCAACATTGTGTCCTCCACAAACACCATTAATCTATTTTAATGCATTCATTAACAAATTATTCTGCACACATGTCTAGTTTAATAGGTCTACTGGATGATAAATATTTATTATGATAATAATATCCACCGCTACATATTACTTTGGAGGAGAGATTTGGAAAACAAGCGACTTAAAACACTTTCATCTTAAAACCGTCTGCTAATGCCAAAACACGTGTATCAGTAAATGGTTGGAACGATAATTTACCGTAAATTTATCCCTGGCTTCAATGAAGTCGAAGTGAGACGGCGGAGACATCTTTACTTGCGCTTTGTCTGTCTGACCCGTTCTACTTCCGGTTCTCCTTCTTCTTCGTTAGTTTAAATGTATTGGTGACACACATGCATATCACCGCCTGCTGGAGATTTTTGCTTTTCCTTACATTTTTTACCCTTCAAACTGATGCAATATGAATCCCATCATAACTCTATAAACAATTTAATACACCAGTTTGAAAGTGAGGTTCTTTTATCTATTTATTTATTTTCGTTTTATCAATTACAACTACATGTTTCAGATATAAAAAAACATCTAGATAGTTAAATACACATTTAAAATAAATAAATAATGTAAAAACTATAAAACATTATATAAATATATATATATATATATATATATATTAGGGGTGGGCATAGATTAATTTTTTTAATCTAGATTAATCTAGATTAAATCTTGGAATTAATCTAGATTAATCTAGATTAAAATGGCTAATTTGAATTCTGCTGAAGGCATTCAGAATATGTGTGCTACCCAAATAATGACTTAAAGTCTTTGAGAATGGATCATAAAGCTCATAAAGCTGTTCTATGATAATTTGTTGATGAAAATAAATGATGTTCAATTAGATGTACTTGTGTTTACTAACTAACTAACAATGAAATTATTTTTTCTACCTATTAGATTGTGTTTTTTTAACGTCAACACCTACCCAACCCATTACATGTTACACCGTACTTTTATTTTGACAGGTTGCCGTGAAGTTTCTGTGTCATACAGTATGATATGATGCTAGTTTTCTCAAATGAAACGGTAAAAGTGACACTCACAGCAGTTTGGGAGATTGAGTTTATCTGTTCATGTGAGATGCAAATGCCAAAAATTACCGGGAGCGTCACGTGTGTTTCAGTATGCGTGTAGTAAAAGCTCGTCTCCGCCATGCATACATACAGCTAGGCAAACGGAACATACCGGATTCATATTAAAACGGTCTTTATGCATTTCAGTTTTCACATACACTAGTCCATATCGCGATTTGAATTAAGTGACTGACCAACATTTGATTTATGAATCCAAAAAACGACGAATTTACGTGGCATTTCGCTATAGTAGATTCGGTTTTTATGAATGGAGGACGACGCGATCCCGTCTGTGTTTTGGCGGAGGAGACTTAAACGCGCAACCATATTCTACAGTCTTCGGTATACATCCGCGTTAAACTATCAAGGTGAAAGTCATCATAGCTTGCGTAGTTTAGACCCAGCTCCCAACCCAAATTTGAGAATAGATTAACGGCGATATTTTTTTTATCGCGCGATAAGAGTTTCACGTTAACGCAGCACGTTAACGCCGATAACGGCCCACCACTAATATATATATATATATATATATATATATATATATATCAGGGTTGGGGTCAATTCAAGAATGAACTCAACAATTCCAATTCAAAGAAGGAAATGGAATTGGAATTGGAAATCAACAACAATTACAGGAAACAGAGCTGGAATTGAATTGGTATTACAGGAAGTGGAATTCAATTCAGGGAAATTCCACTGAATTCCGTTTATTGCTGTTTCTGAGCATTTATTTTTAATTGCATTTAGAGACATACATTTGAACTTTATTTATGATTCTTTACAAATGCCATGTAATGTATGAAATAGAGTTGATCAAATGCAAGTAAATAAAAATGAGAACTGTACATTATGCATTAATAATTGAATGACAGTGGTGATAAGTTTCTGGATGTACTACACATTCAATATATGATTACCACATAATATATGTCTCAACTCACAAAAAATGAGTCATGTTTATTCATGTATTTCATTCACTTTTTATTGCATCGAATTATAATCATTTCCTGAAATTTGGCATGTGAAATGATCACGCTTAACATACTAAACATACAGAACTTTGCATTTCTTTTATATGTTTGTTATTTATGTGATTTACAATATTAAATGCACGTGTTTTAATACTATAAAGTATTAAGAAAATCAAGTCAAATTATTTTATTTAGCAACTCAAGTGGAATTTAGTGGAATTTATTTGATTTCAATAATGTTTCCTGACATTCCAATTCAATTCCAATTCCATTTCCTGTCAGCTGCATGCAATTCCAATTCCAATTCCATTCCAGGAAGTGAATTGGAATTTACCATTCATTCTCAATTCAATTCATGAATGGCCCCAACCCTGATATATATACAGACAGACAGACAGACAGACAGACAGACAGACAGACAGACAGATAGACAGATAGATAGAACCTAAATCAACCTAAAATACAAAATACTCCTAATACCAATAGTAAAGGTCCATTTTCAGAAGCACAAACACAAGACAACATTTGAAAATAAAACGTTTATGTTTTCAAATGTAATATAATTACATTAAACAATATTATATGTGGATAAATTACCATTTAGAGCTGCGCGATTCTGGATGAACTGAGAATGAAGAATCACAAAGACAACTAAACTAACATGTCATTTACTAGAGGTTCTGACAAAATGCTTATTGCTGCGGTCTATCTACAAAATGAATTAAATTTTTAACAAATTGTTAAAATTAAGTTGAATGAATGATTTAATGACTGAATATAAACATTTTTAAACGAATCTCTTTTTAAGTCACTTCTTGCCACCTGCTGGTGTTAGGTTGTAAAGGATATAATCTGTATTTGAAGTGTCAGGGTTGTACACCTACACAGAAAGGTGATTTACTCTATTTTGATCATGCCAGTGTTTATATCTGAAGTATAATAAGGTGACCAGATTTCTTAAATGAAAACCTGGGACATTTTCAAATTCAGTGGTCAAATATCATTGAAATCTCACAAATGATCTAGAAATTAAATACACATACAGTATAATTAATTTGTTCCGGAGGAAACCAGATCACCAAAAAAAAAAAAAAAAAAAAAAAAAAAAAAAAAAAAAATATATATATATATATATATATATATATATATATATATATATTTGTGTATTTTGTTCATGCAACTGGCCTCAGAGCAGCTGGTCTGGTATTTTGCCTTTTCTTTCTCATCTTAGCAAATTCATGAACATTTTTATGGTGACATTTGTCAAATGTTTTTGTAGCTTTTGTACTTGCTGTAGGCATTTTGGAGATTTTCTGCAACATCATTTCTTTATCATGTAGAGAAGTGTAAAAAAAATAATAAAATAAAACAAAACAAAGGAAAATGTCCTTTTATGCAGCATTTTTATTTAATTCAATGGACAATATAGAAAAAATATAATAATTTTGCTCATGCAGAAAACAATTAACCAGGACACAATTTTTAAATTAAAATAAAACATGATTGTTTAAGATTGTCCAGTGCTTTCAGGATTGATCTGTGCTGCGCCGGCATCGTGTCGTGTCTTGGCTTCTTCTGGCTGTGTTGTCTTCACAGTTTGACAGTCAATGGGCATCATCCTCTCAGCTGCTTCAGATGGCTGATTTACTGGAGCCTGTATGTAAAGCTTTCCATCAGCCATGGAGCAGGTCACCGCCTCTGGATTCACTCCTGGAGGAAGATCAAACACCCGTCTGAACTCTTGGATTCGGTAAGAGTAAGATCCTTTCCCATCATCCTGCTTCTTCTCAGTCTTTCCGCTGATATGCAGCTTCCTGTCCACCTGTCTGACTGACAGCTCTTCTGGGGAAAAGTCTTTAGTGTCCAGCGCCAAAGCAAAGCCGCTTCCCTCTTTCTCCATTGTGCAGGCGACTGGGTAGATCTCCTGTGAGGGTGGCATCTCCTCAAAGATCTTGTGCTGAAGTTTCTCCAGCTGCTCCAGGCTGCTCTTCAGCTCCTGCTGTACCTCTGCGTGTCTGTAAAAAGGTGTGATCTGTGGCCAGAGACTGTGCACTGGCCAGTCAGTTCCCATGAGCTGAGGGAAGGCTGAAATCCATGCAGGCTCAACATTTTGCAGAGGATTTTGTGGTTTTGTTTTGCTCCTCAGTGGCGTCGTAAGGCTTTTAGATTTGTCTCCAGTTCTGAGAGTTGCTTAGCTTTATACTGTGTGTTCATCAGCACCAGCAAGTTCATGAACTTTCCAGGTAGTTCCGGATTTGTCCACTAGGAGACAGCATAGAGAGAACTAATGACACCTCACCAATCACACTCTCATTTTAGAACCTGACTAATAAACATCCATGATGTAACGTAATGTCTTTTACTAAGTTATGGATAAAAGCAGAATTTTCTGGATTCTTTTTTTTGTGTGGTTATTCACAAGTTTTTATTTGACTTTATGGAAGAGAATAAGGAGAGTAAAGAACTCTGAAGGCTTATAAGTTCTTTCATCAGGTCTGATATTAATTTAAAAAAAGTTGAATTTAATTTTCAGGACATCATAATTTAAAGAAAAATATGAAGTAAAAGGACATAGAAGTAATTGATATTTAATTAATTTGACTAAAAACCTTTTAATTATTAAAGGCCAGACTCTAGGTGTTTCCTTTCACTTACATACATTCATACGGATATGAACGCTGGACACCAGAAACACAAAACTCAAGTAGATTTCGCTGTGAGAAAGAACAACTTTTTGATATAAAGTGGCATAGATTGTATTTTCTGACAATTTAGAATCATTATTTATTACATGTGTTCCTGGACCACAAAACCAGTCACAAGGGTTAGTTTTTAATTGAAATAAATAATAAATAATTTGATTTAAATTGATGTATGGTTTGTTAGGATAGGACAATATTTGGCCGAGATACGACTATTTGAAAATCTGGAATCTGAGGCAAAAAAAAAAAAAAAAATCTAAATATTGAGAAAATCGCATTTAAAGATTTCAAATGGAGTTCTTAGTAATGCATATTACTAATCAAAAATTACGTTTTGATATATTTACGGTAAAATATTTACAAAATATCTTCATGGAACATGATCTTTACTAAATATCCTAATGATTTTTGGCACAAAAGAAAAATCGATCATTTTGACCCATGTAATGTATTTTTGGCTATAGCTACAAACGTAGCCGTGCTACTTAAAAGTGGTTTTGTGGTCCAGGGTCACATATATGTTTGTAAGAAAACATGCCACAGAACATTTCACGGTTTTTTTGCACAGTGCTGACCGCATTAATCAACCCTGTTACCAAAGTCATTTTAAGAAGAATAACCTCGGTAATTACAAATAACTGCTATAATTTGTGAGAAATATAACTTGTTCAGTAATAATAAATAAGCTTTTGGGTTATGCTTAATTTACAACCCACGACGGTGCAGAGTCGGGTCAGTGGTTCATTTCTTCCAGAGGGCTTAGATAGGTGGCTGACTATGCCTTATGCCCTCTTGAGATCTCTTTGGTCTTACAAACCCTTCAGAGAGATCCATTTGAGCCCTTTGGAGTCAGTCAAGCTCAGTGCATTCTCTATGAACTTATGAGGTTAGGGCACCTGCAAACCGTGTCCATCAGTGATATCAGCTACATCAGCTAGAGTTTAGAAAATAGTAACAAAATCTGACAAGAACTCAGAGTGAAACTGTCAGAACATATTCATCTATATATATATATTATATATATATAAAGTCAGAAAACTTTAATAGAAAGGTATGTAAATTCATACAATTCAGACAACTGTCATGACAATATTTACACAACTATCAATATTTTGTTGACCAATTACCAATGTTTAATTTTGTTCAGTCTGTAGGGTAGCAATTAAAGAAAAAAATACTTAAACAAAACATGGTCAGTGTCTGAATAATTTTTGGTCCCAAATTTCTTTTAATCAATTTTATTGGTAGTCCACTGTATTTGAAATTTTTGGGTATAGTAGTATGCCACAGTTTACTTTATTGTGCTATCCTCACTTACATAAATGAACTTAGTGTCCTGCACCCACTAGTAAAAATGATCAAAAATGACATCTGAATAATTTTTGGTTTGACTGTATAAGGTGTACTTCATAAATGACACATACATGAAGACTTTACAGTTGACTGTGTGACTGTAAGTCAGTATCTTCAAATGCTATTGATGTGAGAAACAAGTAAACCAATGTCATATGTAACTTTAGAGATAGTCCCTATATTTCATAATATTTAAAATATCAATTGGACTGTTAGGGAGGAATGAAGGTGCTATGAAGGAAAGAAAGGTTCGCTAGACGAAATGCGACACAATAATTGCTTTACCTCAAACATCTTGTTTTCATAATACTTAGAAGCCAAACTCAAAATCAAAAATAAAATGTAATTGAACAGCCCTG
Source organism: Garra rufa (assembly GCF_049309525.1). Classification (NCBI taxonomy): domain Eukaryota; kingdom Metazoa; phylum Chordata; class Actinopteri; order Cypriniformes; family Cyprinidae; genus Garra; species Garra rufa. Next base: position 45,952,195 of record NC_133370.1, read on the forward strand.
AAGTGCAAGAGAGTTCTTGCTTCTGGATTGCAAATGACGAAAATGCATCATACAGGATACAATTAGCTTAATAACATTTACAGTCAAACCCAAATTTATTCAGACAAATTCAACATTTCTCACATTATCAGTTTATTCGCTAAGTTTAGAAAATGGTAATAAAATATGACAAGAACTCAAGAGTTAAACTGTGAACAAATATAATGTCAGATTACTTTGATAGAAAGGTATGTAATGGATTACAATCAACCTAAAATTCAGACAACTTTTAGTATGACAATATTTACACAACTATCAATACTTTGTTGACAAATTCAGTCTGTGGTGTAAACAGGTCTAATTAGCGAAAAAAAAAAAAACACTTAAGCAAAACATGATCATGTCAAAGTGACAGAATAATGTTTGGTCCCAAATTCTTATCAATTTTACTGCTAGTCCACTGTATCAAGAATTTTTGGGTATGTCACAGTTTATTTTATTTTGGTATCATCACTTACATAAATGAACTATAGTGTCCTGCACCCACTAGTAATAAAATATCAAAAATTACATAGATGCCTGATTAATTTTTCGGTTTGACTGTATGTAGCAATAAGAAATAGTAAGTGTATTTTCTTAATTTCTCCTGTGCCGAAAACAGAACTGATAACGTCTGAACTTATCCATACTATGGTTTTTCAAAATTGATCCACAGGGCCTGTTTATTACCAGGTATCCATCCCTACTTAACATAAGAAGCAAAGAAGGATCAGTTGTGAAGCTACATCATGGTGTATCTCGCATCTTTGTTTTCTAAATACATCATAAGTGGAAGAAAAGCCATTTGTTTTACAAACAACAAAGAAGAACTTAAAAATAAATCCCAGTCTTTCTTTTGTGTGTTGCAGCTTCTTCACCAGATTCCTGAACAAGAATGGTTAGTAAAAAGCTACTTTTCATATTCACACTTTTCATAACATAATATGAAAAGCACAATCATATCACTTATAACAAGTAATGCAAGTTACGCAATAATATTACTTTTTCCAAGTAAACAGTACTTTTAATTGACAAGAAAATATCTGAGTTACTTTTTCAAATAAGTAACGCCAGTTACTTTTCCCTCCATTTATTGATTAAAAGCTCTTTTGCCCCCATGTTGAGAGAAACTTTGAGTAAGATGTTACTTTAGTTCTAGAATAAATGTGAACATGCATTCATCAATTCATCTCACTCAAAAAAATAAAAACAGATACAGTATTCCTTAAAATGAATAAAAACAGTGAAATTCAACACAAACCTGCAATAATTAAATGTTAAATAATACAAATATCCTTTATGTATTTAATCCCATTTTATTAACCAATGTCTTTGCTGCCGACCTTCGATGATCCAATTCATCCATACTAATAAGCAAAAATGACGCAAGATAATCTAACATTGTTTCCTTTTTTTATTGCTGAAGAATTTACTTTTTTTTCTGCAGTCTACTGTACAGACTTGAATTGAAGGCTTTTGGTGTAAAAAGGCTTTTACATTTGCCAAAAATAGAACTTTTTATATTAAAAACAAACAAGCAAGCCCTGCCCAGATTTAAAAAGTAACGAAAAAATAATGTAACATTACTTTCCATTAAAAAAAGTAACTAAGTAAAATATTTAGTTACTTTTTTAGAGAGTAACTCAATATTGTAATGCATTACTTGTAAAATTAACTTTCCCCCACACTGCTTATAACATGAGGCAAAAAGATACACAAGATTAAGTTTTGAACATTGTTCTTTGAGGAGGGACTCCATCTTGAGTTGATATGAATCTCAGTTGAAACGGCTGATTTTGAAGATGAGGATGAACTTTGTTCACTGTGAAAACTTTAGATAATGTTTCTTTGTCATGTCTCTTGTAATCTTAGAACAGATTTATCCAGGTGATATTTCACTGCTTGATGCAACCTGAAGGTTCTGGATCTGAAGATGATCTGTGAACGTTTTTTGTATGACTGCATAGACTAGATGAATTATTGAAACGCTTCCCACATGTAGTGCATTGATACGGTTTCTCGCCAGTGTGGATCCTCTCATGTCTTTTTAGGTCTCTTGAATCACTAAATCTCTTGTCACAGTGTGAGCATTCGTAAGGTTTCTCTCCGGTGTGAATCCTCTCATGTATGGTCCGATTTGCTGACTGACTAAATCTCTTGTCACAGTGTGAACACTTATAACGTTTCTCTCCGGTGTGCATCCTCTCATGTCTTTTTAGGTTATCTGACTGACTGAAGCTCTTGTCACAGTGTGAACACTTGTAAGGTTTCTCTCCAGTGTGGATCCTCTCATGTTTTTTCAGGGCTCCTGAATAATTGAATCTCTTGTCACAGTGTGAACACTGGTAAGGTTGCTCTCCAGTATGGATCCTCTCGTGTTTTTTCAGTGCTCTTATCCAACTGTATCTCTTGTCACAGTGTGAACATGCGTAAGGTTTTTCTTCAGTGTGAATCCTCTCATGCAGTTTTAAACTGTTTGCTGAAATAAAAGTCTTTTCACATGCAAAGCACATGTACTCTTTCACACCAGTATGTATTTTCTGATGTACTTTTAAATTTTGCATGCGTGAAAAACTTTTCCCACACAAATCACATGAATGTGGCTTCTCCTTCGAATGAATTTTCAGGTGCAACGTCAATTCTGAAGCCCGCAAAAACATTTTGCCACACTGTTCACATATGCACAGATTTTCTCTAGTGTGGATATTCATATGTGTTTTAAGGTGTGCGGACTGTGCAAATCTCTTCCCACATTGATCACAAGTGAACGGTTTCTCTCCTGTATGAATCTTCGTATGTGCCATAAGGTGTCCTTTTTGTGCAAAACTCTTGCCGCACTGATCACACGCATAGGGTTTTTCTCCAGTGTGAATCCTCTCATGTGCTTTCAGGTGAGTTGACCAATTGAATCCCTTGTCGCAGTGTGAACACTTGTACCGTTTCTCTCCAGTATGAACGCTCATGTGAACATCAAGACTGTATTTGTATGTGTAACTTTTTCCACATTGAGTGCAGATGAAAGATTTCTCAGCACCTCTTTTCTCCTCATCCTCACCTAATTCTCCATGATCCTCGTTTTCTTCAATCAACTCTGAAATAAAAGTAAAAAACGGCTGACTTTCAGTAACTCAGGAAAAAAACAGAGAAATGTAAAGGGACATAAAAATGAACCTTGATATAACAGCAGAAAGAAGATAATTGCTAGTCAAAATCTTGATCATTTTGATGCATTTTATATAATTTTTTATGTCCCATGAATGAGGTCCATTGATCTTAAAATCTTAGTCTATAAAGAGATTATTACTGCACAGCTCTAAAGATTTTTCCTTTTTACAATAATTCTAAATATGCTTGACGATTCATAATCTTCAGCATCATTAATGAAGAAACAAGAATAAACACCAACCTGTTTGTTCTCCAGTATCTTCAATGTGTTTCTTTCTGCAGGATTCTGCATCACTCATGTTCTCTGTCCTGTTTAATAAACTCAATCTTTGTAGATTTCAGTTCTTCCTTATCGTCTGATGCACTCCTAAACAGATGGGAATATTCCATCATTTATTGGTGAAATCACTGACGATGTGATTGTTGTGGGAGGAGCTTCATTCAACATGAATTTCTGTGTGGAAGAAGCAGATTTGCCAAAATCAACAATAAATCAATTGCTTTTTAAAAACAATTTTACATATTCAAGCATTTATATAATAAGAGATCTTTGAAGAGACCATAGCCTAACAAATACAAAGTGTTGCATCTCTGTAAAATCCCCACACAGAATTTTGTTTCCAGTGTCTATTAATCTGTAAATATTTATACATTTAAAATGCCACACGTGGCTTATACAGGCTCAATATGCAATATTTAGCAGTATCTGCTCTTAATCTTAACAATGCAAAGTAACTATAACAAGATATAGGGTTGAAAAATAACAAAATCTCAGCAGCAACAATCGGTTCGCATCCATTCCTCTCACAGATCACAAGACATTCAGTAATAGCAACATTATCACTCCAAACACTGAAGCAATCATTCACACGAACATACAAAAAGACAAATAACTCATGTCTTAATGAACTGAACGTTTTCCTCGCATGTTTGTGTTTATTTCGGTCAGCAAACACACAAACAGCGTTGCACTCGGTGAAAACAATGCAGAAACGACCTCGCATATTATTACATACACAAAATGTTTAAAGTCTATTTTAGAGTTGTTTAAATAAGCGAAATACCACGAACTCCTCACCTCAGAAGACTGGACCGCTGGGTCTAGAAATCGTCGCCGCGCGCAAGTGATGACGTCATCTTCACATCTTCACATCAACAGCATATTATTTTGAATTTCATTAATTTCGATTCCCTTAACAATACATTTAAAATCAATTGGCTGAAGCAATATCTATCTAAACCAACGGCTATTTGGAATGCTTTTTTCTCTCAGCTTGGTGGTCCTCATTTTCTTTTAATGTGCAACTATATATATCCAAACTCCCAATCAAACTTTCCAATTTTCATCGACAAGTTCTTCTAGCATGGGCTTTAATTTATAAACATCATTTCTCGCCACAGAAGTGTTTTATTTGGAACAATAAAAACATCTTATTTAAGAACAAATCTCTGTATTAAATGATAACTGGTTTAGTAATGGTTTGATATTGGTTCATCAGTTGTTTAACAATCAAGGGCTTTTGCTAAGATATTCAGAATTTCTTTCCAAATACCAAATACCTGTAACTCCAAAAGAATTTGCAATAGTTATGGGAGCTATTCCTTCTGGTTTGTGTATGCTGCTTAAAAACTTTACTTAGGCCTACTCTTCAACAGTTACTGCATCTCTTCTTAATCCCATGACACTCCTGTTGGTCGAATTTGTGTCTCCACATCAAGAAACAAAAACTATAAAATTAGGTCATTATTTCTTGAGAATCTAATTTCTGCTCCGCATGTAACCTTTTTTTTGGAATAATTTATTTGATAATCTTAATTGGAAAAAAGTCTGGTCACTTCAGCAAAAATTCTTTCTCACAAATAAAGTGAAAGAAGTGTCTTATAAACTGATCCACAGGTTTTATCCTGTAAAGAATTTTTTACAAAAGTTTAGAGCTGTTCGTTTTGTTTGAATGCTGTTGAAACAGGAGCACTTATTTTGGTCATGTCACTACACTCAGGAATTTTGGTATGATATTGGTGTTTTTATTAAATGGAAGATTTTGCCAGAATTTTCTTTACAAATGAGAAATGTTATTTTTGGATATTTTGACTCCACAAAAGAAAATACTTGTTTTATTATAAATTTAATTCTTTTCTTAAGCAAATCTTATATTCACAAATGTAAATTCTCAAATTCTAAACCTGTCTTTGTGGTCTTTTTAAGAGATATGGAAAATTATATTAATTTGATTTCATTATCTAAAAATAAGAAAGCTATGAAGACTGTTAAAATTTGTTCTGCACTGTCTTTGTGTAAGGAATTTTGTGTACAATGGCCCTTTTTTGCTTTGTTTATTTTGTTTACTTTTTATTATTATTTGTTTAGTTTTTTGTTGTTTGAATGTTTGTTATCTTTCAAGTATCACTACTGCTGATATTTGTACCAATTTGTATGATGATTTGATACAATAATAAAAAAATAAAAAAAAAAAACAGCATACCTGCTGAAAAAAACAGCTAATACCAGCCTAGGCTGGTTGGCTGGTATTAGCTGGTTTAAGCTGGAAGTAGCTGGTTTAAGCTGGTCTCGCAGCCTGGCCAGGTTGGCCAGGCTGGTTTTAGCTGGTGGTTTGCCAGCCTGGCCAGGCTGGAAAAGTGGCCAAAAACCCCTCTAAAACCAGCCTGCCTTCCAGTTATGACCAGCTAAAACCAGGCTGGTTGACCAGCTAAAACCAGCCAACCAGCCTAAGCTGGTTTTAGCTGTTTTTTTCACCAGGGATATCATCTAGTGATGGGAAGTTCGGATCATTTTACGACTTGGATCTTTGAGTCTCCTTCAGCAAAATGAACTAATCTTTTTTCTAGTCATTTACGTGTTCCTTCCCTAACCCATCTACTGCTTACACAAACGTTGATCACACTACAAACAAGACAAAAGTATAATGCTATAAGAAACAGAAAAGATTCATTAATTGTTTACCTGGGTCTTCAGTCTATGATTAGCTCCTTCACCTCTATGTTCGTTCGGTTCGAGTCGTTCGTTCATCACGTGACAGCCCCATCTAAGCCTAACTAACGCAGTCTGAACTGGAAAGAGAATTGACTAGTTTATCTCTGGAGTCTTCGGGTTTGAGTCGTTCGTTCATTGTTGCGCAAATGCGCAATTGTGCATGCGGAACTGAAAGATTCACTCCCCGAGACGACTCGTTCTTCCCGAGTCACAGTAAAGATTCGTTCAAAATGAACGAATCATTCAAGAACGACCCATCACTAATATCATGAAAAAAGCTCCACATTATATTTTTCGACAAAACTTTTATAAAACAACACATCAAACAAAAGCAGGTATGCTAATGTACAGTCGTGGCCAAAAGTTTTGAGAATTACATAAATATTGGAAATTGGAAAAGTTGCTGCTTAAGTTTTTATAATAGCAGTTTGCATATACTCCAGAATGTTATGAAGAGTGATCAGATGAATTGCATAGTCCTTCTTTGCCATGAAAATTAACTTAATCCCGAAAAAAAAAAAAAAAAACTTTCCACTGCATTATTAAGAAGGCTTCAGGGCATCCAAGAAAGTCCAGCAAGCACCATGATCGTCTCGTAAAGAGGATTCAGCTGCGGGATTGGAGTGCCACCAGTGCAGAGCTTGCTCAGGAATGGCAGCAGGCAGGTGTGAGCGCATCTGATGCACAGTGAGGCCAAGACTTTTGGAAGATGGCTTGGGGTCAAGAAGGGCAGCAAAGAAGCCACTTCTCTCCAAAAAAAAAAAAAAACCATCAGGGACAGATTGATCTTCTGCAAAAAGTATGGCGAATGGACTGCTGAGGACTGGGGCAAAGTCATATTCTCCGTTGAAGCCTCTTTCCGATTGTTTGGGGAAAAAAAATCTGGAAAAAGGCTTGTCCGGAGAAGAAAAGGTGAGCGCTACCATCAGTCCTGTGTCATGCCAACAGTAAAGCATCCTGAGACCATTCATGTGTGGGGTTGCTTCTCATCCAAGGGAGTGGGCTCACTCACAATTTTGCCCAAAAACACAGCCATGAATAAAGAATGGTACCAAAACACCCTCCAACAGCAACTTCTTCCAACAATCCAACAACAGTTTGGTGAAGAACAATGCATTTTCCAGCACGATGGAGCACCGTGCCGTAAGGCAAAAGTGGCTCTGGGACCAAAACGTTGACATTTTGGGTCCATGGCCTGGAAACTCCCCAGATCTTAATCACATTGAGAACTTGTGGTCAATCCTCAAGAGGCGGGTGGACAAACAAAAATTCTACTAATTCTGACAAACTCCAAGAAGTGATTATGAAGGAATGGGTTGCTATCAGGATTTGGCCCAGAAGTTGATTGAGAGCATGCCCAGTCGAATTGCAGAGGTCCTGAAAAAGAAGGGCCACCACTGCAAATACTGACTCTTTGCATAAATGTCATGTAATTGTCGATAAAAGCCTTTGAAACGTATGAAGTGCTTGTAATTATGTTTCAGTACATCACAGAAACAACTGAAACAAAGATCTAAAAGCAGTTGAGCAGCAAACTTTGTGAAAAATAATATTTGTGTCAATCTCAAAACTTTTGGCCACGACTGTAGACAAATAGCCATGCTATTCAATCTCAGCTATGTGCAGAGGAAAATGTAGTTTTAGGTAACTGTAATCTTTATTGAGAAATTTAAAGCAGACAATAAAAGTTGTTGATAAAACAACAAAACAATGAATTAATTATTAAAAAGTCAACATTTAATCAATGAATGCTCAAAGCAAATGCACAAATTTTCTAAGTATAAGTGAAAAGTAATGAGATGGATCTCTCTCCTTACTGACTTACAAGTAGGGATGGATATCGTTAAAGGATTAGTTCACTTGCAGAACAAAAAATTAAAGATAATTTACTCACCCCTTTGTCATCCAAAATGTTCACCCTGCTTTTAGTTGGTCGGGGTGGGAAAGTGGCCAAATTCCCTTTAGAACCTGCCTGCTGACCAGCTAAAACCAGCCTGGTATCCCTGCTTAAAAAAAACAGCTTGAACCAGCCTAGGCTCGTTGGCTGGTTTTAGCTGGTCAGCAAGCTGGTTTTAGAGGGGTTTTGGCCACTTTCCCACTTAAACCAGCTACTTCCAGCTTAAACTGGCTATGACCAGCCAACGAGTTTAGGCTGGTTTTAGCTGTTTTTTTTTTTCAGCAGGGATGTCTTTCTTTCTTCAGTCGTAAAGAAATTATGTTTGGGAAAACATTTCAGTATTTCTCTCCATATAGTGGACTTCTATGGTGCCTGCGAGTTTGAACTTCCAAAATGCAGTTTGAATGCAGCTTCAAACGATCCCAGCCGAGAAAGAAGAGTCTTATCTAGTGAAATTATAGGTCATTTTCGAAACAAATTGACAATTTATTTACTTTTTAACCTCTAATGCTCATCTTGTCTCGTCTCTGTGATGTGCATGCATAGTCTGTGTGATCCGGGTCAATACAGTTAGGGTATGTCGAAAAACTCCCATCTCGTTTTATACTTTACCTCCAAAATCGTCCTACAATGCCGTTTTACCTTTTTGATCTTCTTTGCATGTTCACTTTGTGAACACTGGTTCGGTACTTCTGCAGCGATGTAGGGTGATTTTGAAGTTAGGGAAGAAAACGAGGAGTTTTTCGACATACCCTTGAACCGGAAAAAACAGAGTTCACGCAGACATAGACAAGACAAGCGTTTGAGGTTAAAAAGTATATACATTTTCAGTTTGTTTTGACAATGACTAATAGTTTTGCTAAATAAGACCCTTCTTCCTCAGCTGGGATCGTTTAGATTAATTCAAAATCATAGAGATCAAAAGTCAAACGTACTTCATTGCAGTGTTCCCAACATTCAATGCTAATTTAGATTCTCTGTAAAAATGACTGTAGTCAAAAGCGTTACTGAAGAACAAAACATTTTTCTTACTTAGATTTTTTTGTCTTGTTTCCAGCCAAAATATCAAACAGTTCTTAAATCGAGAAGAGATTTTCTAGACGAGTAAAAATTATTGTCTTGCTTTCCGAAAAAACAAGTAAATAATAAGTGTGTCTTTGCCTGAAACAAGAAAAATAATCTGCCAATGGGGTCAGAAAAAAAAATCTTGTTTTCTGTTTGAGTCCTTTGAAGCCGCATTTAAACTGCATTTTGGACGTTCAAACTCGGGGGCACCATTAAAGTTCATTATATGGGGAGAAATCCTGAAATGTTTTCCTCAAGAAACATAATTTCTTATCCACTGAAGAAAGAAAGACACAAACATCTTGGATGACAAGGGAGTGAGTATCTGTAAATTTTTGTTCTGGAAGTGAACTAATCCTTTAAGGTTTTAATAGTACTATTATTAGTATAATACAATACTTCTTACCAATCTGGTGCATCTTGAAAGCTTAAAGTAAAAGTTCACTTCCAGAACAGAAATTTACAGATAATGTACTCACCCCCTTATTATCCAAGATGTTCATGTCTTTCTTTCTTCAGTTTATTTTTCTCCATATAGTGGTCTATGATGCCCCGAGTTTAAACTTCCAAAATGCAGTTTAAATGCTGCTTCAAATGATCCCAAATACAGCTGTAAAACTATAGCGTAGATATAGCCTTATCCCACTCATGCAGTGATTATTTTTATTTGTGCAGGTCTTGAGAAAGTTCTTAAAAAGGCTTAAATTAAAGATTTTAAGTGTAATGTCATGCTGAGCAGATCAGAATTAACACCCAACTATATGATCAAATGTCATTCTTACCTTCATCACTGTAAACTTTAATTTGTAATACAACAATATTAAATCAACAATTGATCGAGGCATAATTTACAGTGATGCATAAATATAATAATTAAAACCAATTTTTATTGCTACATCACGAATAACCTACTCAAAATGGCTATTTTTCCACTTTTCAGCTGTTGTTGTGATATTTTACAAAACTCCACAATCAATAAACTGAGGAAGGTATGAACATATTCCAAAATGCTCGTGCCTGAATTCTGTGGATTTCAACAAATGTCCAGCAAATGTCAGTCTTTTCAGTTTAAAGCATTAAACTATGCTCACCCTTGGTATTATGGTGACATCACAAAGGGGTTTTGTGATGGCAATGTACATACTCATTTTATTTTTCTATATTTATATTTCTTTAATTTCTAATTTTGGGAGGATTAAAGGATCTAGAATATGTTCATGCATTATTATGTGCTTAACAAGTAATATACAGCCAATATGCCAACAATATGCATGCTAAAAAGCAACTAGTTAATAGTGAGAATTGGTCCTTAAATAAAGTGATATAAAAGGTGTAATTTCTCTGTGCTTTAATGTCGCTTCTCAGCTTAGGGTCGAGTGAAGTTACAAGCAACTATGATGAATTAATTTACCTCTCTTTTTCAAGTAGTTATTTTTACTTATTTGTAGTAAGACATTCGATTCTTATGTCCATCATAATAATAACAATAATGACAATGGAGACAGAGCCTGAATACTTAGGACCATGTGATATTTCAGTTTTTCTTTTTTAACAAATCAGAAAAAATGTCAACAATTCTGTGTTTTTCTGTCAATATGGGGTGCTGTGTGTACATTAATGAGGGAAAAAAATTAACATAAATGATTTCAGCAAATGGCTGCAATATAACAAAGATTGATACATTTAAGGGGGTCTGAATACTTTCCGTACCCACTTTATATATATATATATATATATATATATATATATATATATATATATATATATATATATTTAATCTGACATAAATGCAGTATTACTTATAATAGAAGTATTATACAGATCTGCAGATCTAATATCCAGTCGATTTATATCTGTCAAGAGAGGGGTTTGTGGCTGACTATGCTTTATGCCCTCTTGCGATCTCTCTTTGGTCTTACAAGCCCTTCAGAGAGATCCATTTGAGCCCTTAGAGTCAGTCAAGCTCAGGTCACTCATGAGGCTACGGCACCTGCAAGCCGTGTCCATCAGTGATATCAGCTACATCAGCTATAGTTTAGAAAATGGTAATAAAATATGACAAGGACTCAGTGTTAAACTGTCAGAAAATGTCAGAAAACTTTGATAGAAAGGTATGTAAATTCATACAATTCAGACAACTGTCATGACAATATTTACACAACTATCAATACTTTGTTGGCCAATTACCAGCTATGTTTAATTTTGTTCAGTCTGTGGGGTACCAATTAAAGAAAAAATACTTAAACAAAACATGGTCAGGTCAAAGTGTCTGAATAATTTTTGGTCCCAAATTTTTTAATTAAATAAAAAATGTAAATTAATTAAAATTTTATTGGTAGTCCACTGCATTTAGAATGTTTGGGTATAGTATGCCACAGTTTACTTTATTTTGCTATCCTCACTTACATAAATGAACTTAGTGTCCTGCACCCACTAGTAAAAATTATCAAAAATGACATCTGGCATCTGAATAATTTTTGGTATGACTGTATAAGGTGTACATCATAAATGACACATACATGAACACTTTACAGTTGGTTTTGTGATTGTAAGTCATTCTCTTCAAATGCTATTGAGCTTTAAATTTTGGTATATTTTGTTTATGAACCCATTTGTTAGTGAAATAACAATTTTACATTTGAATCAACAGTTTATTCTGTACATATGAAAAAATTAAAAGGTGTGCATCATACTTGACGCCTACGTGAACACTTTACAGTTGGTTGTGTGACTCTAAGTCATTCGCTTCAAATGCTACTGAAGTTAGAAACATGTAAACCAATTTTATATGTAACTTTAAAGATGATCCTTATATTAGATAATAACCTCCAAACGTCCAATGACTGATGCGTGATTTATCTGATCTGGATGTTAAATTTGGACTTTTAGGTGGAATGAAGGTGCTATGAAGGAAAGAAAGGTTCGTTAGACGAAACGTGACACAATTGCTTTACCTCAAACATCTTGTTTTAATTACATACAGGTGCTGGTTATATAATTAGAATATCTTCAAAAAGTTGATTTATTTCATTAATTCCATTCAAGAAGTGAAACTTGTATGTATACTTTTTTTCCACACAGACTGATATATTTCAAGTGTTTATTTCTTTTAATTTTGATGATTATAACTGACAACTAATGAAAACCCCAAATTTAGTATCTCATAAAATTATAATATTACTTAAGACCAATACAAAGAAAGGATTTTTAGAAATCTTGGCCAACTGAAAAGTATAAACATGAAAAGTATGAGCATGTACAGCACTCAATACTTAGTTGGAGCTCCTTTTGCCTGAATTACTGCAGCAATGCGGCGTGGCATGGAGTCGATCAGTCTGTGGCACTGCTCAGGTGTAATGAGAGCCCAGGATGCTCTGATAGTGGCCTTCAACTCTTCTGCATTGTTGGGTCTGGCATATCGCATCTTCCTCTTCATAATACTATATGGGGTTAAGGTCAGGCGAGTTTGCTGGCCAATTAAGAACAGGGATACCATGGTCCTTAAACCAGGTACTGGTAGCTTTGGCACTGTGTGCAGGTACCAAGTCCTGTTGGAAAATGAAATCTGCATCTCCATAAAGTTGGTCAGCAACAGGAAGCATGAAGTGCTCTAAAACGTCCTGGTATACAGCTGCGTTGACCTTGGACCTCAGAAAACACAGTGGACCAACACCAGCAGATGACATGGCACCCCAAACCATCACTGACTGTGGAAACTTGACACTGGACCTCAAGCAACGTGGATTCTGTGCTTCTCCTCTCTTCCTCCAGACTCTGGGACCCTGATTTCCAAAGGAAATGCAAAATTTACTTTCATCAGAGAACATAACTTTGGACCACTCAGCAGTAGTCCAGGCCTTTCTGTCTTAAGCCCAGGCAAGACGCTTCTGACGCTGTCTGTTGTTCAAGAGTGGCTTGACACAAGGATTGCGACAGCTGAAACCCATGTCTTGCATACGTCTGTGCGTAGTGGTTCTTGAAGCACTGACTCCAGCTGCAGTCCACTCTTTGTGAATGTCCCCCACATTTTTGAATGGGTTTTGTTTCACAATTCTCTCCAGGGTGCGGTTATCCCTATTGCTTGTACACTTTTTTTCCTACCACATCTTTTCCTTCCCTTCGCCTCTCTATTAATGTGCTTGGACACCTCTGTGAACAGCCAGCCTCTTTTGCAATGACCTTTTGTGTCTTGCCCTCCTTGTGCAAGATGTCAATGGTCGTGTTTTGGACAACTGTCAAACCAGCAGTCTTCCCCATTATTGTGTAGCCTACAGAACTAGACTGAGAGACCATTTAAGGCCTTTGCAGGTGTTTTGAGGTAATTCGCTGATTAGAGTGTGGCACCAGGTGTCTTCAATACTGAACCTTTTCACAATATTCTAATTTTCTGAGATACTGAATTGGGGTTTTCATTAGTTGTCAGTTATAATCATCAAAATTAAAAGAAATAAACACTTGAAATATATCTGTCTGTGTGGAATGAATGTATACATTACACAAGTTTCACTTTTTGCATGGAATTAGTGAAATAAATCAACTTTTTGAAGATATTCTAATTATATGACCAGCACCTGTATAAGCCAAACTCGAAATCAAAAATAAAATGTATTTGAACAGCCCTTAAGTGCAAGAGAGTTCTTGCTTCTGGATTGTAAATGATGAAAATGCATCATACAATATACAATTAGCTTAATAACATTTACAGTCAAACCCAAATTTATTCAGACAACTTCAACATTTCTCACATTATCAGTTTATTCGCAAAGTTTAGAAAATGGTAATAAAATATGACAAGAACTCAAAAGTTAAACTGTGAACAAATTTAATGTCAGATAACTTTGATAGAAAGATATGTAATGGATTACAATCAACCAAAATAAATATTCAGACAACTGTTAGTTTTACAATATTAACACAACTATCAATACTTTGTTGACAAATTACTAAGCAATGCTTAATTTGGTTCAGTCTGTGGTGTAAAAAGGTCACATTAGCAATTCAAGAAAAAACACTTAAGAATTTGGGACCAAAAATTATTCTGTCAATTTGACCTGACCCTGTTTTGCTTATCAATTTTACTAATAATAGCCCACTGTATGAAGAATTTTTGGGTATAATATGTCACAGTTTACTTTCTTTTGCTATCCTTATTTACATAAATGAACTATAGTGTCCTGCACCCACTAGTACAAAATATCAAAAATTACATAGATGTCTGAATAATTTTTGGTTTGACTGTATGTAGCCATAAAAAAAATAGTATGTGTATTTTCTCAATTTCTCCAGTGATGAAAGCAGAACCGATAACATCGGAGCTTATCCATACTATGGTCTTTCAGAATTGATCCACAGGGCCTGTTAATAGCAGTTTTTAATACCCATCCCTACTTAACAAAGAAGGATCAGTTGTGAAGCTACATGATCTCGCATCTTTGTTTTCTAAATACATCATAAGTGGAAAAATAACCATTTGTTTTACAAACAACAATAAAGAAGAACTTAAAAATAAATCCCAGTCTTTCTTTTGTGTGTTGCAGCTTCTTCACCAGATTCCTGAACAAGAATGGTTAGTAAAAAGCTACTTTTCTTCCTGAAAGAGTGAGCAGACTACCAGTGATGCATATGCTTCATGAAACACCTGAACATAATATGAAAATTAGAAAGCACAATCATATCACTTATAACCAGTGTTGGGGGTAACGCATTACAAGTAACACAAGTTACGTAATAATATTACTTTTTCCAAGTAAACAGTACTTTAAATTGACAAGAAAATATCTGAGTTACTTTTTCAAATAAGCAACGGCAGGTACTCCCCCCCCCCCCATTTATTGATTAAAAGCTCTTTTGTCCCGATGTTGAGAGAAATTTTGAGTAAGATGTTACTTTAGTTCTAGAATAAATGTGAACATGCATAAATTCATCTCACTCATAAAAAACAGATGCAGAAAAACAGTGAAATTCACTGCAAAAATGCAATAATTAAATGTTTTAAATAATACAAATATCCTTTATGTATTTAATCCCATTTTATCAACCAATATCTTTGCTGCCGACCTTCGATGATCCAATTCATCCATACTAATAAGCAACATTTGTTTTCCTTTTTTTTTTTATTGCTGAAGAGTTGACCTTTTTCTTCTGCGGTCTACTGTAGGGACAGGAATTTTCTTTTTCTTTAAGCCTGAGGCTTTTGGTGTGAAAGGGCTTTTACATTTGACAAAAATAGAACTTTTTATATTAAAAACAAACAAGCAAGCAAGCCCTGCCCAGATTTAAAAAGTAACGCAAAATTAGTTACTTTTCTAGGGAGTAACTCGATATTGTAATGCATTACTTTTAAAAGTAACTTTCCCCAATACTGCTTATAACATGAGGCAAAATGATGCGCAAGATTAAGTTTTGGACATTGTTCTTTGATCTTGAGTTGATATGAATCTCAGTTGAAACGGCTGATTTTGAAGATGAGGATGAACTCTGTTCACTGTGAAAACTTTAGATAATGTTTCTTTGTCATGTCTCTTGTAATCTTAGAACAGATTTACCCAGGTGATATTTTATTGCTTGTTGCAACATGCATTCAGTGAGGAAGCAGAATCAGACCTGAAGCTTCTGGATCTGAAGATGATCTGTGAACATTTTTTGTATGACTGCGTAGACCAGATGAACTATTGAAACGCTTCCCACATGTAGTGCATTGATACGGTTTCTCTCCAGTGTGGATCCTCTCATGTCTTTTTAGGTCTCTTGAATCACTAAATCTCTTGTCACAGTGTGAGCATTCGTAAGGTTTCTCTCCGGTGTGAATCCTCTCATGTATGATCCGATTTGCTGACTGACTAAATCTCTTGTCACAGTGTGAACACTTATAACGTTTCTCTCCGGTATGCATCCTCTCATGCCTTTTTAGGTTATCTGACTGATTGAAGCTCTTGTCACAGTGTGAACACTTGTACGGTTTCTCTCCAGTGTGGATCACCTCATGTTTTTTCAGGGTTCCTGAACAATTGAATCTCTTGTCACAGTGTGAACACTGGTAAGGTTGCTCTCCAGTATGGATCCTCTCGTGTTTTTTCAGTGCTCTTATCCAACTGTATCTCTTGTCACAGTGTGAACACTCGTAAGGTTTTTCTCCAGTGTGGATCCGCTCATGCAGTTTTAAATTGTTTGCTGAAATAAAAGTCTTTTCACATGCAAAGCACATGTACTCTTTTACACCAGTATGTATTTTCTGATGTACTTTTAAATTTTGCATGCATGAAAAACTTTTCCCACACAAATCACATGAATGTGGCTTCTCCTTCGAATGAATTTTCAGGTGCAGCGTCAGGTCTGAAGCCCGCAAAAACATTTTGCCACACTGTTCACATATGCACAGATTTTCTCTAGTGTGGATATTCATATGTGTTTTAAGGTGTGCAGAGTGTGCAAATCTCTTCCCACATTGATCACAAGTGAACGGTTTCTCCCCCGTATGAACCTTCATATGTGCCGCAAGGTGTCCTTTTTGTGCAAAACTCTTGCCGCACTGATCACATGCATAGGGTTTCTCTCCCGTGTGAATCCTTTGATGTGCTTTTAGGACTCCTGGCCGACTAAATCTTTTGTCGCAGAGTAAACACTCGTAAGGTTTTTCTCCGGTGTGAATCCTCTCATGTGCTTTCAGGTGAGTTGACCAATTGAATCCCTTGTCGCAGTGTGAACACTTGTACCGTTTCTCTCCAGTATGAACTCTCATGTGAACATCAAGACTGTATTTGTATGTGTAACTTTTTCCACATTGAGTGCAGATGAAAGATTTCTCAGCACCTCTTTTCTCCTTATCACCACTCAATTCCCCATGATCCTTGTTTTCTTCAATCAGCTCTGAAATAAAAGTAAAAATGGTTCATTTTCAGTAACTTAGAAAAAAAAATAGAGAAATGTGAAAGGACATAAAAATGAACCCTGATATACAACAGAAAGAAGACAATTGCTAGTCAAAATGTTGATCAATTTGATGCATTTTATATAATTTATATGTCCCTGATATTTTCCATGAATGAGGTCCATTGATCTTAAAGGTGCCATAGAATGGAAAACTGTATTTACCTTGGCATAGTTGAATAATAACAGTACAGTACATGGACATGACATACCATGAGTCTCAAACACCATCGTTTCCTCCTTCTTATATAAATCTGGTGTTTGCAAAACACCACTGAAAAATAGGTCAATTCCAACATAACACAGACTATTACACAATAGTCGCGACCATTAATAGTTACGCCCCCAACATTTGCATCGCCCAATCGTCAGTAACATCAGTAGTTCATGATGACGAATCATTTACAGATCCTGAGCATCACTGACAAGCACCTGAACTTGTGTTTTAAGTAAAGCCACTGCAGTATAACCTTACACAGCAATCACAATAGTGAAGCAGTTTCAACAAACCACATATTAAAAGCGGCTAGAGTTCCGTAATTAAATATATATTTCCTGCATGTGTTTCCTTACAGCAGTGTGAGAGCTAGCCACTCTACGAAACAGCCAATCAGAGCAGAGCTCATCATTAATATTCACGAACCTTCCAAATAAGGCAAAAACAGACCATTTCATTCTAGGGACATATCCTAGGGTTGTAAATAGACCTGTAAAACTGTTTCTGGAGATTTTTATCCCTTTCCTGTGCCATATACCTTCTATGCAGATATCAGAGAACAATTTAAAATATTGTATCAATGCATTCTATGGCACCTTTTAAATCTTACTCTATAGAGAGATTATTATTGCACAGCTCTAAAGATTTTTCCTATTACAACAAATCTAAATATGCTTGAAGCTCAATTATCTTCAGCATTATTAATGAAGAAAGAAGAATAAACACCAACCTGCTTGCTCTCCAGTATCTTCAATGTGTTCTGCATCACTCATGTTCTCTGTCCTGTTTAATAAACTCAATCTTTGTAGATTTCAGTTCTTCCTTATCGTCTGATGCACTCCTAAACAGATGGAAATATTCCAGCATTTATTGGTGAAATCACTGACGATGTGATTGTTGTGGGAGGAGCTTCATTCAACATGAATTTCTGTGTGGAAGAAGCAGATTTGCCAAAATCAACAATAAAGCAATTGCTTTTTACATATTCAAGCATTTATATAAGAAGAGATCTTTGAAGAGACCATAGCCTAACAAATACAAAGTGTTGCATCTCTGTAAAATCCCCACACAGATTTTTGTTTCCAGTTGTCTATTAATCTGTAAATATTTATACATTTAAAATGCCCCACGTGGCTTATACAGGCTCAATATGCAATATTTTGCAGTATCTGTTCTTAATCTTAACCATGTAAAATAACTATAGCAAAGATATATGTTAGAAAAATAACATAAAATCGCAGCAGAAATGAACGGTTCGCATCCATTCCTCTCACAGATCTTAAGACATTCAGTAATATTATCACTCCAAACACTGAAGCAATCATTCACACGAACATACAAAAAGACAAATAACTCGGGTCTTAATGAATTGAACATGTTTTCCTCGCATGCTTGTGTTTATTAAGGTCAGCAAACACACAAACAGCGTTGCACTCGGTGAAAACAATGCAGAAACGACCTCGCATATTATTACATACACAAAATGTTCAAAGTCTATTATAGAGTTGTTTAAGTATGAGAAAAAACACGATCTCCTCACCTCAGAAGACTGCAGCACCGCTGGGCTAGAAATCGACGCCGCGCGCACGTGATGACGTCATCGCCGCGAGGCGACATCAACAGCGCATCATCAAAAAATCTCTTTTGTTGTATGACAAACATCTATAAAACAACACAACAACCAAAAGCAGGTATGCTAATGTAGACAAACAGCCGTGATATTCAATCTCAGCAATGTGTGGGAGTAAAATTTTACGTATTCTATTATGTGTATTGTAAATTTGTCTTTTGTCTTGTCTTTTGTATGGACCCCAGGAAGACTAGCTCGTCCCGCTTAGGTGACAGCTAATGGGGATCCTTTTACCAATAAACCAATAAAATATAGTGTAAAAGGCAATTAAAAGCTTTATTGAGAAATTTAAAGCAGACAATAGAAGTTGTTGATAAAACAACAGTGGACAAAACAATGAATTAATTATTAAAAAGTCAACATTTAATCAACGAATGTTTAAAGCAAATGCACAAATTTGCTAAGTAAATTAAAAGTAATGAAATAAATCTCCTCTTTACTGACAAGTAAGGATGGATATTGTTAAATGAAAACAAAACAAATATTTACAGATAATTTACTCACCCCTTTGTCATCCAAAATGTTTACCATGCTGAAAAACAACTAAAACCAGCATAGGCTGGTCTTAGCTGGTTTAAGCTGAAAGTAGCTGGATTTAGCTGCAGGCTAGGAAAGTGGTCAAAACCCCTCTAAAACCAGCCTGTTATCCTTGCAAAAAAAAAAAAAAAAAAAACTGCTTAAAACAGTCTTTCTTTTTTCAGTCGTAAAGAAATTATGTTTCTTAGGGAAAACATTTCCGGATTTCTCTCCATATAATGGACTTCTATGGTGCCCGTGAGTTTGAACTTCCAAAATGCAGTTTAAATGCAGCTTCAAAGGGCTCTAAATGATCCCAGCTGAGAAAGAAGGGTCTTATCTAGTAAAATTATAGGTCATTTTCGAAACAAATTGACAATTTATACACTTTTTAATCTCAAACGCTCATCTTGTCTGCGATGCGCATGCATAGTCTGTGTGATCCGGGTCAATACAGTTAGGGAATGTTGAAAAACTCCCATCTTGCTTCAAATTCAAAATCATCCTACATTTCTGTTTTACCTTTTTTTTTGTAAAGGGCGCATGTTCACTTTGTAAAACCTGGGTCAGGACTTTTGCAGCGATGTAGTACGATTTTGAAGTTGGGGAAGAAAACAAGATGGTAGTTTTTCAACATAACCTAAATGCCTTGAACTGGAAAGTTCACGCAGACATAGACAAGACAATCATTTGAGATTAAAATGTATATAGATTGTTTTAACAATGATCAATCGTTTGGCTAAATAAGACCCTTTTTCCTCAGCTTGGATTGTTTAGAGCACTTTGAAGCTGCAATTAAACTGCATTTTGGAAGTTCAAACATAAAGGAGTAGTTCACTTTCATAACAACAATTTACAGATAATGTACTCACCCCCTTGTCATCCAAGATGTCCATGTCCTTCTCTCCTCAGTCGTAAAGAAATTATGTTTTTTCAGGGAAACATTTCAGGATTTCTCTCCATATAGTGGACTTCTATGGTGCCCCTGAGTTTGAACTTCCAAAATGCACTTTAAATGCAGCTTCAAAATGCTCTAAACGATCCCAACCGAGTAGCAAAACGATCAGTTATTTTCTAAACAAATTGACACTTTCTATACTTTTTAACCTTAAATGCTCGTCTTGTCTCATCTCTGCGCTGTGCATGTGTAGTCAGTATAATCCGGTTTAATCTCGTTTATGTCTTCAACGTCAAAATCGTCATAAAATGCTGTTTTTACCTTTTTTTGTGAAAGGCGTTTGAGTTTCTTTTGTATGTTCACTTTGTAAACACTGTGTCGGTACTTTTGCAGCGATCTAAGGCGATTTTGAAGTTAGGGAAGAAAACGAGATGGGAGTTTTTCGACGTACCCTAACTGTATTGACCCGGATCACACAGACTGCGCATGCGCTGCGCAGAGATGAGACAAGACGAGCATTTGAGGTTAAAAAGTTGTGAAAATTTGTTTTGAAAATAACTGATTGTTTCACCAACTAAGATGCTTCTATCTCAGTTAAGATTGTTTAGAGCCCTTTGAAGCTGCATTTAAACTGCATTTTGGAAGTTCAAACTTCGGGGCGTCACACATATCCACTATATATAGAGAAATCCTGAAGTGTTTTCCTCAAAACAAAAAAACAAAAAACATAATTTCTTTACGACTGAGGAAAGAAAGACATGAACATCTTGGATGACAAGGGGTTGAGTACATTATCTGTAAATTGTTGTTATGAACGTGAACTAATCCTTTAAGGCACCATTGAAGACTCATCAGTTGAGTTGTAAAGAAATTTCAGGATTTTTCTCCATATAGTGGACTTCTATGGTGCCCCAAGTTTGAACTTCCAAAATGCAGTTTGAATTCTGTATCAAATGATCCCAAATGCAGTTGTAAACGATTCCAGCTGAGGATGAACGGTCTAAAAATGTTTATTTTTATCAAGGTTTTTAGTTTTGGGAAAACCTGTATTTGAACTGTAAAGTTGTTTAATGTTTTTTAACTGTAACTTTCTGGACTATAGAGCAGTTAGCCTTATCCCACTCATGCAGTGATTATTTTTATTTGTGCAGGTCTTAAGAAAAGCTTTTCAAAAATCCTGCAGATATGCTGGTTTTAACCATGATCAAATGTCATTCTTACCTTCATTGCTGTAAAAAAATGAGTTGATGCCTTTAATTTGTAATACAACAATATTAAATCAACAATTGATTGAGGCATAATTTATAGTCATTTGATGCATAAATATAACAATTTAAACCATTTTTTATTGCTCACCAATAACCTACTCAAAACTGCTATTTTTTCCACTTTCCAGCTGTTGTTGTGATATTTTGCCAAACTCCACAATCAATAAACCGAGGAAGGTGTGTATGAACTCCACAACATTTTCAAAAATTTCGACAAATGTCCAGCAGATGTCAGTCTTTTCAGTTTAAAGCATATGGTTACTCTTGATGTTATGGTGACTTTTTAACGTTTTTACATAGTCATTTTATTTTTATATATTTATATTTCTTTCATTTCTAAATTTGGGGTGGATTAAAGGATCTAGAATATGTTCATACATTAATATGTGCTTAATACGTACTAATAAACAGCCAATACTATGCCAGTAGTATTGGCTAAAAATCAATTAGTTAATACTGAGAATTGGTCCTCAGTATATAAAAGGTGTAATTTCTCGGTACCTTAATGTCTTCTCAGCTCGGGGTCGAGTGAAATTACAAACAACTATGATGAATTAATTTACCTCTCTTTTTCAAGTATTTTTTTTTATTTATTTGAAGTAAGACATTAGATTCTTGTGTTCATCATACAATAATGACAATGTAGACAAAGCTTTAATCATCCAAGAATGATTAAAGAATAATATATATTTAATCTGACATAAACCATAAATGCAGTATTACTTATAATAGAAGTATTATACAGATCTGCAGATCTAATATCCAGTCAATTTATATCTGTCAAGAGAGGGGTTTGTATGGTGTTCCTGCATGTAATTCATCTTTACTCAGCTCCCAGACCTCCTGCAAAAAACAAACAAAAGAAAAGAAAAGAAAGAAAAAGACAAACACAAGTCAGCACTCTTATTTTTTACTTTTTTAAAATTCATTTTTATTGTGTTTCTGTAAAATACAAATGTGTGGGTTAGGTGTTTTGATGCAATGATCCAAGTATGAATCCACCTTTTTCCGATTCCATATCTTTTCTAGTTTCTTTTCTAAAATAAATTGACTGGTTGTATTGCCCTTGTAAGGGCTGTCACATACTGTATATTGTGATGTGTAGCTCATATTGGTACCACTATCAAAACACCTTTACTGATCAGCAGGCAATGTCAAAAATATGAAAAATATCCAAAGAAATTAGAAAAAACTAAACTGGGCCATATTTGACCACATTTAAAATGAAAAAAAAAAAAAATCTCACATGAGAGATTTTCCATTGAGACACTTTATTTGTGTTCATCTTGAATCTTCATTGAATTTTAAATTCCCAATAGTACACAGACATTAAGGGGAGACACTGCAGGCAAAAACATGGTTTTTCATGCACCTGTCAAGTTTGAGAGTTTGGTTTTTTGGTTTTTCATAAAGTGTTTTTCAGACTAGTGGAAAGAAAACATCCAAAAAAACACTGTTAAGTGTTTCTATTGTAGCACTTTATCTATTTGTGTCAATACATTTAAATTACATTACATATTTTCAAAGGCTGTTTTCTCCAAATTAGTTTTTTCTTCTAAACGGAGCCATAAATCTCCACGTCAGTAGCACTTACACACACCAAACTTTATATTTTTATTCCTGTCTATATCCTGAAGGTTTTTACAGAGGAATTTGTTCATATATGATTTACTTGATTTTATACAACATTTTATTCCCCCAAAAATGGTAAAAAAAACTGTTCTAAGTTTTTTCTGAATTATGGCGTGACAAAATGGGATTCCCAAAATCCCCTCTGTAAAAACTTAAAAACAAATAAAAAATAAAACAAGAATTCTGAATCTGACTTCATCCATTGTTTAGATTTTTGTACTGGAAATGTATGCAAATTAGCACAGATTTCATTAAATAATGCCTTATTTGCATATTTAAACCTAACATTTTAGAAAACTTGTAATACAAAAAGTATTTGCAATTGTCAATGTAATCAATCAACTGGGTAAGTAAGGTGATAACTATTAATTTTTATTTTTTTTACCCTATTCATCTGCAGTGTCTCCCCTTAAAAGTTTAATGATGTAAGACAAACTATTCCAACAGTGCTGTCAAAGAGTTCATGGCCTTATTGTTAATAAAGATGCTGTCTTTCCATTTTACATCATAACAAACTCCTTTAATTTGTTTTGGAATTTGCTTTTGTCTGGCACTACAACTGGGCTTGAGGACATCGACAGCATGTGTTTGTTTATGCCCCATCAGCACAATGTGAGGAAACTGATAACTGAAGTTTTGGGTGTTACAGTTCTGTCACTCGATAAATGTTGTTCAGAAGTGTCACCCCACCCTCAGCAAAACCACCCGATATACTCTTCTCTCTTTGTTTGTGTTTCGATTGCTATAGGGGAAGTTCAAACCTCTCACGCCAGCAAGTTTTCCTGACACATTAGTTTTACAATTTTTCTTGAGTTGCTGAATGATTTTATTTAATTATTATTTTTTTTATTTCAGCATTGACAAAATTTCATCACTGCATGACTTGTGATGCAAAACAGAGTAGGAGTGAAATGTCTGACGTTAGACAGACCGACAGGAATGTGCTATCAGAAACCAAACATACTTAATCAAATTCACACAACACTCTTAAAAATAAATGTGCTTCACAATGCCATTACAGAACCCTTTTTGTCTAAATGGTTCCATAAAGAACCTTTAACATCTGAAGAACATTTCCGTTTCACAGAAGGCTCTTTGTGGCGAAAACAGGTTCTTCAGATTATAAAAGGGTAAGGCAGAGATGGTTCTTTAAAGAACCCTTGACTGAATTGATCTTCTATGGCATTGCTTGAAGAACCTTTTAAAGCACCTTTATTTTTGAGAGAGTACTCTAAAATTCCACCAGTTGTACATGCTGATCTAACCCACTCAATAAAACTCAAATTTAAGATAAAAATGGACCAACAGAGAGTTATCAAAGACATCAAAATGCAGATTGTCTGACAAACAGGTTGCTCTGTGTCTGAATGCATTCTTTTTTTTAATTATTAGCGAAAAATACAGTGGTATTCCAAGGTTTACTGAAATCGCAGTTGTCTATTTACAGTACAAGTGAAAACATGCAATATTTTTCATGAAAGAGGTCCAATGATGTATTTTGAGGAAGGGGAGCAGATAATTGAATACCTTGGTCAGCACCTGTCCATTAACACCCATTTAAACCAAGAACATTAACTATATTTGCGTCCACACCAGCCAACAATAACCTAAGATAATAAAAGCCTGCTGGCCTTTTAACGGAGTACACTAAGTGCAAATAGCCAGCCTCGTTGGCAGAAGCTATTTACTCTAACTCCACCCACCAATATATGATTGGGATAGTCGACACAACAAAAGATGACAGTTTTTCATCAGCTCCACTGGTGCAGAGGATAAACTGTGTGTTTCACTCTTTTCAACCGATCCGGGTTCGAATCCTTCTGGCAAACTCTTTTCTCCCTTTTCAAATCTCATATCAGCGGAAAGGCATTTATTTAAAATAAAAATAAAAATAAAGAACATAATTGAAAAGTTAAAAATAAAGTATCGGTTAGGGTTAGGGTAGTCTCAGCCTCAGACGTCACGCCCAAGTATCGCTGGCTTAACGTCTGACGCATATGGTACACCTAACTGGAAACACTTCAGAAATTTCGAAGTCGTCGTCTGATTAGTTGAATTTGATCGGATTTCCGGGAGACGCGAGTGCCGTGTTTATTTTTGGTCCGCCGGGAAACAAAGCGCAGACTGATTTACTCTTGTGTTTTGCTAAGAGGTGCTTATGCAGACGCCATTGTTGTTATACACTTTTGCAACGTTCGCGAACAAATATCTGACTAACTGCTTGTTGTCCCTCTTCTTCGTTAACTTCCAGTGCTGGTTATTTCAATGACTGACTTGTTGCACGCCAGTCTGTTGTTGTGGGGGCATTTCCACGCCCCGAAACATGACGCTGAACGAAACGAACTGTGATTGGTTGTTTGACATGTAGGTCAAATGCCCTTATGGGCGGGCCTTGGCCAATGAAAGCTGCCATGGATTCCAGACCTTCAGCCATCAGTCTGAAGGTCTGACTACGCGAGACTAGGGTTATAAGTGTTATAAATATCAGAAAATCCTGCTATTTCAATATAGTGTAAATAGAACCTTTGTTATTTGCACTTAGTGTAAATAGCATTTATTGTTAAGAAAATATGCAATTTTCACTTAGTGTAAAGAGCATCTAATTGCTATTTTCACTTAGTGTAAATGGCATCTCTTGCTAAGAAAATATGCAATTTTCGCTTAGTTTAAATAGCCTCTATCGCTATTTACACTTAGTGCAGATAGCCGCTGCCTTTAAGTTTTTGCTCTTCTGTGCATTTTCACAGCTTTAACCAGCAGATGTCCTCAACATGCTACATTTTGAGTGCATCTTAACAGTAAATCTAGCTAGTGTCTATTTTTGGAAAGTTACTTTTAATAGTAAGGCATTAGAATATTGCATTACTCCCTAAAAAAGTAACGTATTACTTTGTTACTTTTAATAAAAAGTAATGTGTCACGTTACTTTTATGTAATTTTTCTCATCATGACTGGGCTTGCTTGTTTGTTTTTAATACAAAAAGTTATATTTCTGGCAAATGTAAAAGCCCTTTCACACCAAAAGTGAAATGTGTCAGGCTGAAGGAAACTCGCGTCTGTATAGTGGAGGGCACCGCTCAAACAAAGCTTTCAGCTGCGCTGCTATTCTTGATTGCTTTAACAATAGGATGCATGAGAAGTTCAACACTCCTCAGCAATTAAAAAAAAAAAAAAAGAAAAAAAAATATTTGTAGCAATAGCCAAAAATACATTATATGGGTCAAAATTATTGTTTTTTTATTTTATGCCAAAAATCATTAGGATATTAAGTCAAGATCATGTTCCATGAAGATATTTTGTAAATTTCCTACCGCAAATATATCAAAACGTATTTTTTGATTAGTAATATGCATTGCTAAGAACTTAATTTGGACAACTTTCTCAATATTCAGACCCTCAGATTCCAGATTTTCAAATAGTTGTATCTCAGACAAATATTTTCCTATCCTAACAAACCATATTCAGCTTTCAGATGATGTATAAATCTCAGTTTCGAAAAATGGAGCATTATGACTGATTTTGTGGTCCAGGGTCACACTCGCAAAAAAAAAAAACCCACCAAAAAAACAAATTCCGTATTCCTCAAAACAAATAAAAACAGTGAAATGCAAACTCAGAATATGACACAAACCTGCAATAATTAAATATGTTAAATAACACAAATATCCTTTATGCATTTAATTGCATTCTTGATGGATGTCTTTGCTGCTGACCTTTGATGATCCAATTCAACCATACTAATAGGCGAAAATTACCTTAGATAAAATAACATTTGTTCTTAATTTTTTTATTGCTAAGGTGTGTCACATTTGCTTACATTTGCCCAAAACAGAACTTTTTATAATTAAAACAAACAAGCAAGCCATTCCCAGATTTAAAAAGTAATGCAAAAGTAATGTAATGCATTACTTTACATAAAAAGTAACTAAGTAATGTAGTTATTATTTTTTAATGTAATTATTAAGTAATGTATTTGTTTTATTAGATATTTTCTTGTAAATTAAAAAGTAATGTTATTTTACTAGTTACTTGAAAAAAAGTACTCTGATTACATTACTTGTAATGCATTGTAAGGGAATTAAACAAGTCTTTTTACTGTAACTTCAAACGAAGCAAGATAATGTTTTCAAAACTAACGCTGAATACCTACGATAATACAATGTTTTCTGTTACATTTTTTACTAGCCTGGCATATTGATCTAATTGTGAATTTGAATGGATTCTGACTGGCTGTTAGTGTTTTATCATTTATCAGCTGAAAGAAATAGTTTTGAAAGTGATTCCAATGATATTGTTCCACTTTGCCGTTGTCGATATAGTTGCAGAAGTTTTAGAACTTCATGTTTATAGTTATTATTAACATTCTTGGTGTGCAGTGGGCCTTTAGGTTGTGCTGCTGGATGCAAATTTTCAGTAAACTTGATTACCAGATGTACATTCTATTGTCAGAAATCATTTGGAGTAAGACTAGCAAATAACCTTATAAACAATAAAATGCACTAAACATAAATCATCGTTTTACAATGAAACCAAGCCAAACATTATGATTATGATTACAATTTGAGTGACGGCCAAGAATTTCAGTCATGCACATTAAATTCTTTACATCCCTTCAATGCAGTTTCACTCTGATGCATCTTGGGACGGCCCCTTGTTTTTCATTGCTGGTAAAACATTAAAACAGATGCTAGATGATTAATGAAAAGCTGTCCCTAAAGAGGTTCAATTATAGTTAGTTAATAGGGTTTTGTGTAGTGCTAATTAAAAACACTATACGTGAGTAGATCCATGCATGCAAGGACTTTGAATCCTTCCTTTTCAACTGCACTGGATATTATGTGTTAGTGAGACATTCAGGTCGTGACATTGTCCAGCAGCCAGCTTTGTTAAATTATTTGTAAGTTGTGACAGTCAACAAGTTGCTGACTCGTGTCACAGCTCTAGTATCAGTTAGTCTGGAGGTGATACAGAAGTTGACATCAGGTCGGTTTGTACTTGTTAACTGCTTTGCAGAAGTGTTCTCATAAAGCACTGAGTATAATGTTGAGAATATTTTGCAAATGCTTAAAGATGAATTGTGGAATTCTATTAATGTTAAAAGACTTTTCTCTATTTCTCAGCTTAATATCCAGAGATACAGCAATATTGCCTCACCCAATAGCCTGGTTGTACCGTAGAAATAGACAGTCATGTCAAAAAGTTAGGGCACCCTATTGAATTTCACGGTTTTTCTGTATTAGGACAAAAAAATCTAGTCCTGGCTGGTCTTAAAATGTAGAATTTATTTATTGAACAAAAATAAAGCCAAAATGGAAAACCCATGGGTGACAAAGTTAGGACACCCTTACTGTTAACATTAAGGGTGTTAATTAAGAGGGTTAATAACAGTCAAGCAGAAAATGCTCTCCAAGATCAGACTGCAATGCTCAGAGAAATGCCAGACAACCCAAGAACTACACCACAGACTCTACAGACCTCAGTTAACATGTTAAATGATGAAGTTCATGACAATACCATTAGAAAAATATGGGACAAAAATGGCATGTTTAGAAGCCTTGGCAAAGGAAAGCCTCTTCTAAAAGAACAAAAAAAAAAAACAAAACAAACATTTAGGTCTGCAAAGTTGCATCTGAACAAAACAGAAGTCTTTTAGAATAATGTCATTTAAACAGACGAGACCGAAGTAGGGATGTTTGGCCAAAATGCACAGCGCCAAGTTTAGTGAAAACCTAAAGAGAGAAAAAACTGTGATCTGTCTGACATCTAAAGTTGGGCCAAAATTGGGTCATGCAACAGGACAATTATCTTAAGCACACCAGCATGTCCTGATTCAAAAAAAACATGAAATTCGATAGGGTGTCCTAACTTTTTCACATGATTGTACATACATTTCATTTGACATAATGTGGTTTGCTTTTTAGTTATAGAAGAATAGAAGATCAAAACTCATCTCTTCATACTACTGTATATATATATATATATATATATATATATATATATTAGTGGTGGGCCGTTATCGGCGTTAACGTGCTGCGTTAACGTGAGACTCATATCGCGCGATAAAAAAAATATCGCCGTTAATCTATTCTCAAAGTTGGGTTGGGAGCTGGGTCTAAACTACGCAAGATATGATGACTTTCACCTTGATATTTTAGCGCGGATGACGTATATCTAGTTGAATTGCACTGTAGGGGGCGAGAACAAGTCTTCAACTTCTGTGAAATTACCACATCAAATGAGACGCGCAGACATGGATGCAACTATGAAGCCGCTTCAGGGCAGGTGCGTGCGTTGCTAGACCCTTTTTACTGGGGCACGTGCCCCAGTGAAAATCTGCTGTGGCCCAGTAAAATCTCAAGTTTGAGTTATAATTTACTTTGATAATCCCAAAATAAAGACATTAAACTATATGCAACAACTGAATTGACGCTTCTAAAAGCAACGCAGTTTATTGGAAGACTATGCACGCAGATAGGCTATCCATACCCGCACGCCTGTGTATTTTACGGGAACGTGCACGTCGTACAGCCTTTTGCGCAGAAGTACTTGGTTACACAAGTTTGTATAGTTAATTGTGTTGTAAATGCAATTGTCAAGCAGTTTGTAATGCATTTTGGAAACAGGAGATGATCGCCTGGTCTAATGCGCCACCTGGCTTGAGAAACCCGTTCTCAAAGACTTACTTTTAGTCATTATTTGGGTAGCACACATATTCTGAATGCCTTCAGCAGAATTTAAATTAGCCATTTTAATCTAGATTAATCTAGATTAATTTCAAGATTTAATCTAGATTAATCTAGATTAAAAAAATTAATCTATGCCCACCACTAATATATATATATATATATATATATATATATATATATATATATATACACACTACCAGTCAAAAGTTTGGAGTAATTAAGATTTTTAATGTTTTTAATGTTTTTGGAAACAATTTTTGCTGCTTAATATTTTTGTGGAAAACGTGATACATTTTTTTCAGGATTCTTGGATGACTATAACGTTAAAGAAAAACTAAAACAAAAACAAAATT
This sequence comes from Garra rufa, assembly GCF_049309525.1. Classification (NCBI taxonomy): domain Eukaryota; kingdom Metazoa; phylum Chordata; class Actinopteri; order Cypriniformes; family Cyprinidae; genus Garra; species Garra rufa. The sequence continues at coordinate 45,982,458 of NC_133370.1, forward strand.
GAAAAGTAAACCTTTTGTAACATACCTTTACTGTTACTTTTGATCATTTTATTGCAGAATAAAAATATTATTATTATTTTTTAATTATATTGCCCCCATTTTTTGTGTCTCATGGTTTCCACAAAAATATTACACAGCAAAAAAAATTCCAACATTGATAATCAGAAATGTTTCATGAGCAGCAAGTCAGCATATTAGACTGATTTCTGAAGAATCATGTGACACTGAAGACTTACAATAATTATTCTAAATAGTAATAATAAATCACATTACTGCTGTATTTCAGACTTCTTTCAACAACATTTATTCCAAATTATTCCAAAGTAATTATTCTAAACTATTCGGTTGTATAAGTTGCTTATAAATTAACATACACCTTGCAGAATCCACAAGATAAGATGATGTGGAATAGCTTATTGAGGGTAATACAAAAGAAAAAAAAAAGCTACTTTTATTCTGCAAGGTGTACGTGAACAACTGTATGTATATTGGGCTGCAAAAGTCAAGATAAGTCACATTAATGCTGAAAACAAGATTAATTTATTCAATCATCTGCCAGCCCAAAAATTAGCCTTACAAAGAATAACTCTGTAAGTGCACGGAATTATGTTATATGTTATATAGAACACAGAAGTAGCTGTCAATTTAGCCAGAAACAAGCTGAGGAAACATTGTCATTAGAACAATGACTGAGAAGAAATTAGAAAAGACAAGAGAAATGCTATTGCATGTTTTGGTGTTTTATGTAGATGTTATAGTTACCAGGTACACTATATTGCCTAAAGTATTTGGACACCCGCTTCTAATGAACAGGTTTGACTACTTTAGTAATTTCCATGATTACACATCTTAATGTTTAAGCAAATAATGATATTCTAGGGGATTGTGTGCTTCTAATTTTATAGCAACAGTTTGGACCGGACCCTCTTTTATTCTAATATGATAATGCCTTTGTGTATAAGGCAAATTTCTAGAAGAAATAATTAAGTCAATGTGGAAGAACTTGACTGGTTTGCATAAAGCCTAAGTCCTAATCCCAGCTGAGCATCTCTGGTGTGACTTAAAATGCAGACCTTGAGCCAAAAACTCATCACCAAACACCAATGACTTGTCCATATGGGTACAGTCGTTTTAGACACTTCCAAAACCGTTGCACCAGAGATGGAAATACAATTTTTAATTACATTAATTATGTTTCCATCTTTGTTGCCACAGTTCTGAAAGTGCCTTTTTCTGTTCTAAAGAAGGGGGTGTCCCAATACTTTTGTCCATAGTGTTTGTACAAGTCACTGGTATTTGGTGATGAGATTTTGGCTCAAGGTCTGCATTTAAAGTCACACCAGAGGGGTTCAGCTGGGATTAGGACTTAGGCTTTATGCAGACCAGTCAAGTTCTTCTTTCTTTTATTTTTGAACCTTGCCTTATACAAAAAGGCATTGCTATCTTAGAATTGAAGAGAGTCCTGTCCAAACTATTGCTATACAATTAGAAGCACAGAATTCCCTAGAATATCATTACATGCTTAAACTTTAAGATTTGTACTCATGGAAATTACTAAAGTAGTCAAACCTGTTCATTTGAAGTGGGTGTCCCAATACTTTTGGCAATATAGTGAGTCTACATGCCAAAAAAAGGACATAACAAGCAGGTGTGTTTACAAGACACATTCAGGGCCTGGGCCACTGACCAGAACCAGATCTGGGGGTTCGGGGTTCAATTAGGGCTTCAGTCGCAGACGGGTCCGGATCAGCCGTGCCTTTCAGAACATTCAAACGCTTGCGAAACGCTTCCTTTCTTGGGCAGAGCAAGAAGTCGTACACAAGAGCAGCAGCCACACCACCACACATCGGTGCAATCCAGTAGATCTATGTGAGGAAGTAATTTGTTACAAAACTATAAACAATTAAGTTGTACATTTTCACCTTTTTTTGCAAAATGTTTGCAAGTATTCTAAAAGAACCAATCATTTTCCTTTTTGCCCTATAACTTAGAGAAAGGTGTTACAAAGCATGCAAAAACAGTTGTTGATTTGAGATGCAGTGCATTTGAACAGATATAACCACTATTTATAACAAAGTTGTTTCATGCACCTGTCAAATTTGAGATTTTGGGCTTTTTGGTTTTTCATAAAGTGGACTAGTGGAAAGAAAACATCTAAAAACACCGTTAAGTGTTTATTTTACATCACTTTATCTATATGTCAATAGATTCAATTACAATACATATTCTTAAAGGCTGTTTTCTCAAAATGTGTTTTTTTCTCCTACACTGAGCCATAAATCTCCACTTCAGTAGCACTTACACACTTGACATTTTTATTCCTGTAATAATACTGAAGGTTTTTACAGAGGGATTTGTTCATATATAATTTGCTTGATTATATGCAACATTTTATTTCTCAGACAACTGTGAAAATATATAGTTCTACAGCATTCATTAACCTTAATGTATAGTAATAATTTTAGCATTTACTAATGCATTATTAAAATCACAAGTCTGTTAACATTAGTTAATGCACTTTGAACTAACATGAGCAAATGATTATGGTTGTATTTTATAAACTAAAATGAACAAAGATTAAAACATATTTTACCTACATGTCATGTGAATAATATGCAATCAATAAAAAAGTAACTGTAGTGTGATTACATGTATTTTAAAATGTAATATAATCTAATTACAAATACTAAATTATTGCCACTGCAAAACATGCTTTTCTTACTTAGATTTCTTTGTCTTGTTTCCAGTCCAAATATCTAAAAATGCTTAAATCAAGAAAAATAACTTTCTGCTTATGTGGTAAGAAAAAGAATACTGTTTTCTGTTTAAAAATAAGATTTATTTGCTTACCATATTGGCAGATTATTTAACTTGTTCTAAGCCAAAAACTCACTTAATTTTGACTTGTTTTTTTGTTTTTTTTTATAATTGTTAGATATTTTGGTCGGAAACAAGACAAAAAATTTTGTGGAAACAGTGTGGAACCTGATTACGTGCAATCAGTTTCTATTCAGCACATGGATAAACTTTATTTTGGTAGTCCACTATCGAGTTAGTCAACTACATGTTGACTAACTCTCAGAGTCTTAGTAGACTGATTATGGTTAGGGTTAGTTAAATATATTAACATGTTCTTGCAAAGTTAGCTTACTTATAGTCAGTCGAGTGTCTGTTAAAAGACCAGCATTAATATTCTAATGAAGTTGCAACTTGGACTATCAACTAAAATGTTACCATTTGTTCTTAGAACAATCAAAGAATGTGGGAAAAACATACCCAGTGGTTTTTAAATGCTTCGAGAACAACGGCTGGTCCAAAAGATCGAGCGGGGTTGATGCCGCACCCAGTGTAACTGATCTAGGGATGGAAATGATGAGTTTAGAAGTTTACGATGAGCAGACTTGACTAAGCTTGATTTAAAGTTGACTCATCTAATTTCCAAGATTATTGTGAAACATTTACTTTTGGTTGATGAAAAGTAAATTATCGAGTGCTTACTGCAACTAGGTGCCCTAAACCGACCGACAGTCCGATGGCTAGGGGTGCAGAGCCTGCAACATCAGTTCGATGTTTGTCTGTTGAGGCCAAGACACAGAGGACCAGCTGAAAGGTTGCAAAAAGCTCAATGGCAAACCCCTGACCCGGTTTCACTCCATTACTTAGCTATAAGAAAAATAAGAAAATATAAAATGTGGGATTACTTTGTAAAGCTGCAAAATACGGATTCAACATGATTATACTACTACAGTCACCTTACAGCAACAAATCTGGATAATAAATGCAGTTGAATTTTGAGCAATTGCAACATTATTGTCAGAAGAAAAAAACATTTAACAAACACTGACCTTATTAGTCATACTACAATGGATAAATTGTCAGAGTGGGAACCTACGGTAACATATTGTACGGTAACAATTTTAACATTTACAAAATAAAATTCCTGAAAGAGAATGCTTTTTTTTAAAACTTAGATTTTTTTTGTCTTGTTTCCAGCCAAAATATCAAAAAATTTTGAAATCAAGAAAGATTTTCTAAACGAGTTAAAATTATTGTTTTGTTGTCAGAAGAAACAAGTCAAAATTAAGTGAGTTTTTGCTTAGAACATGCAAAATAATCTGCCAATGGGGTTAGAAAAAAAAAAATCTTATTTCAAACAGATAACAAGATTATTTTTCTTACCCAGTTGGCGGATTATTTAGCTTGTTTCAAACAAAAACACACCTAATTTTGACTTGATTTTTCTGAAAACAAGACATTAATTTTTACTTGTCTAGAAAATCCTTCTTGGTTTAAGAATTTTTTGATATTTTGGCTGGAAACAAGACAAAAAAATAAATAAAAGAAAAGCATTTTTTTCAGTGTACACAAATGGCAAACAACTGTTTTTGCAAAAGGAAACTGTGATTAAAACATAAAAAAAAAGATGTGAAAAAAAACTGTAAACTGGTCTCTTAGGTCAAGATTATTGTCATTTTATATCATCACTGCACTAAAGCATCTGGAAAATGTTTACTAAGTTAACAGCTTATGAAATAATATTACACTACCAGTCAAAAGTTTTTGAACAGTAAGTCTTTTAATGTTTTTCTGCTCACCAAGCCTGCATTTATTTGATCTAAAGTACAGCAAAAACAGTAAATTTGAAATGTTTTTACTATTTAAATAACCGTTTTCTATTTGAATATATTTTAAAATGTAATTTATTCCTGTGATTTCAAAGCTGAATTTTAAGCATCATTACTACAGTCACGTGATCCTTCAGAAATCGTTCATTTTTTTCAGGTTTCTTTGATGAATACAAAGTTCAGAAGAAATAGAAATCTTTTGTAACATTATAAATGTCTTTATCATCACTTAGAAACTAATTTAAAGCATTCTTGCTAAATAAAATTACTAATTTCTATAATTTCCCCTTTCTTTGGATCTGTTCTTTGGATCTTTCTGTTCATCAAAGAATCCTGAAAACTGTTTTAAATATTAATATTAATAAAAAATGTTTCTTGAACAGCAAATCAACATATTATTGAATGATTTCTGAAGGATCATGTGACACTGAAGACTGGAGTAATGATGCTGAAATTTCAGTTTTGACCACAGGAATAAATTACTTTTTAAAATATATAAAATAAAAAAGCAGTTATTTTAAATAGTAAAAATATTTCACAATATTACTGTTTTTTACTGTATTTATATTACTGTTTTTATGTTTATCTTTTTTTACTGTAATGTACTTTTTGAACAGAAGAATTTTACTATTCAAAAACTTTTGACTGGTAGTGTATGCATAAATGTTTTTAAACATATTTCATATTTTAAATGCACATGTTAGACTTGAAAGCCCTTAAAATACATTTTCTAAAAACCCAAACACAAAAGCCTTTAAAAACTCATTTTATAAATAAACCTTGCCTGAAAACATGCCACTGTGGTTTTATTGTTATACAAGCAAAAAAAAAAAAAAAAAAAAAAAAAAGAAAGTAAGAAAAGATACTGGAATAAACTTTAAGACATTTTTGAATTTAAAACCAACATACAAATTCACAGCTTGATAAAATAAACATTTGTGTAACTTACAGTAGCCTCTAACAAAGTCTCCAAATGACAATGCAATGTAATGCAATTCTGAATGTGCTATTAGTGGTTGTAATTTAATATTACGTATAAAGCAACTTACCATATTGAGTGCCAGTGTTGTTTCAGGGTCAGGACTAACTTTGAGCATAATGCCACTTGCCAGCACAGCTCCCACCATCTGGGCAACGATATACATGAAGGCCTTGAAGACACTGATCTGACAGCTGACTAAAAGTCCTAAAGTAATAGCTGGGTTCAGGTGGGCTCCACTGATATGCCCCAAACTCTGAGCCAATGTGGCAATGGCCAGGCCAAAAGCTAAAGCTACTTTAACCTCTTGGTCGGGAAATCTGTTATGCTTGTTTCCGATGGCCGAGGCTATGCCAATAAAAACAAAAACGGTCATCCCGACGAACTCGGCCAATACCGCCCGCCAAAACGACCAACTTTTAAGCTCTCGTGCCATTTTGAGTATTGTTCCTTTTCTGCCTTTTAGTTGGTAAATGAAAATGCCAGCTAAGCTACCATTTATAAACACTTGGTGAAAGATGGTTGACAGGAAACTGGTTTTAACAAAGCAACCACAGTTTTAGAACAGAAAATGGCAGGAGGAAGGAGGTACTTAATTGCTAACTGCCTAAAAGCTAATGTCACACTACAAAAACATTAAGTTCCAGAAGATACAGTTTTCAAATCAAAATCTTTGCATGTTGCATTTTTTGGAGTCATATGTTTGCAAGATCCTATGCTGCCCGGATGTATCTGGTGCATAGTGAGCACACTATTCACTGTTTCCAGGTTTTAAGACATATTCACACCAAGACAAATGTTTGATGTGATAAACATTTTACTTGTGAAAAAAAGTAGCCAAACAATAAGATTTGTGATTTTGGTCACATTTCCAAAGCCACTGTTGTTGCATAAAACTACGACTTGGTGTTGGATAGAATACACAAATCTGTAAATAATATAAATAAAAAATAATATATACAGTCAAGCCTGAAATTATTCATACCCCTGGCAATACTTTTATTCAACGAGCAAGTTTTTTTTATTTATTTATTAGAAATGACACAGACGTCTCCCAGAAGATAATAAGACAATGTACAAGAGGCATCTTTTATTTACATTTAAACAAAAAGTGGCATGTCCAAAATTATTATTCATTCAAAGAGCTTCTGTGTTTCTCCTGTTGAGTTGATTAAAACAGCTGTTCCCAATGAATCAGGCTAATTAGAATGCTTTAGAACAGTTTGGACTATTTGGAATGGTATATAACTTTGAATTTTCCATAGACTGTGACAGTTTGCAAGGGGTTTTAATAATTTTGGACATGCCACTTTGTGTTCAAATTTAAATAAAAGCTTAGAAATATTTTTTTTTCCACAATGATGCCTGTACATCGTCTTACTATCTTTTGGGAGAAGCCTGTGTCAATTCCAGTCAAAAAAAAAAAAAAATAATAATAATAATAATAACTTGCTGGTTGAATAAAAGTAACTTTAAGTCAGAATTTGCCAGGGGTATGAATAATTTCGGGCTTGACTGTATATATTTTTTGACAAGTGGTGTCACAAACGGAAAGTTGTGCAGTGTCAAATTTTTCTAAGCGCCACCTACTGTCAGAGAGTGAATTTGCATTTTCATTTAGTCCATCGCCATTTTGTATGCATTAATCTGAAAATTGCATGCAAAAATCAGGCTGAATGTTTGTGCCAAACATTTGTGTCAGAACAGGTCAGAGCAAGGGTCTCAACTCTGGACCTTGAAGTCCATGTTCACAGAGTTTAGTTCCAACCTTGATTAAACTCACCTGCCTGTAACTTTCTAGTGATCCTGAAGACCTTAATTAGCTAGTTCAGGTGTGCACATTAATAGATTTAGGACCATTTAGGCCTTTTTGACCATTGACAACACATAAAATGTACTCGCAAGTTGGTAAGATGTACAAAGTTGCCACATTGCCTGACATGCTGTACGCACTTGTGCTACTGCCAAAAACAGGACAAATAGATTTGTATCTTTCACTTTTATGTGTAGAAAGTGTATAAATGGTCAGAGATTGCCCTAGAAAACCTTTGCACTACACTGTAATCCAATATACCCTATAAAACCCTATAAACAACCCTCTCATTTGCCTGCCTAGGTGTATGTTTGTTTACAGTGCATCGGGAAAGTATTCACAACGCTTCACTTTTTCTAAAATTTGTTATGTTACAGCCTTATTCCAACATAGACTAAATTCATTATTTCCCTCCAAATTCTACAAACAATACCCCATAATGACAAAGTGAAAGAAATTTGTTTGAAATTTTTACAAATTTATAAAAAAAAAAAAAAAAAAAAAAAATCAAATAAAAAAAAAATCACATGTACATAAATGTTCACAGCCTTTTCCATGACACTCAAAATGGAGCTCAGGTGCATCCTGTTTCCACTGATCATCCTTGAGATGTTTCTACAACTTGATTGAAATCCACCTGCAGTAAATTCAGTTGATTGGACGTCATTTGTAAATGCACACACCTGTCTATATAAGGTCCCACAGTTAACAGCATGAGTACAAACCAAGCCATGAAGTTCAAGGAATTGTCTGTAGGCCTACGAGACAGGATTGTATCGAGGCACAGATCTGTGGAAGGGTACAGAAACATTTCTGCAACATTGAAGGTCTCAATGAGCACAGTGGCCTCCATTATCTGTAAATGGAAGAAGTTTGGAATCACCAGGACTCTTAAAGCTGGCCTCCTGGCCAAACTGTGCAAATGATTAAGAAGGGCTTTGTCTAGAGTGGGGACCAAGAACCTGATGGTCACTCTAGTTGAGCTCCATGATCATATGTGGAGATAGGAGAAACTTACAGAAGGACAAACATCACTGAAAGACTTCACCGATCTGGGCCCGTATTCTTAAAGATTCTAAGAATCCTCTCAGAAAGCTTTTAATTTAGCTTAAAAATTCCTACGTATAGAGTCTTGTCTTAAAAGTGATTCAGGATCAATCTAAGAGCAACTCTGAGTAAAGAAAAGACAAAAACTTTTATCTTAGTGTGGAGGCGGGGTTGACCCCGTTGCTAGCTATGACACAGCCTTTTGAAGACTGTGATTGGTTGGTTGTCCAAGAAGGAACTAAAAGAGCACTTTTAAGTGTAGGGTCTAGTTTAAGCCTTCACTTTGAAATTATAGGCATCATTTTTCCTGTTTTACCACACTACCGCTGTCATGAGTCTGGTCAGTGTTTGCTGTGTTTGTGTTTAAGGACTTTTATTTTGTTGTTTCTGTGCCCCATTGTTTTCTGCTTCCCTGCCTCTCTGCTCCCCTATTTGTTGCCATGGACACTTATTACACCACGCCCATTCCCCTGTTAGTTTCCATGGTTACCTATTAGATCATCACCTCTGTCTTGTGTATAAATAGTCCTTGTGTTTCCTCTGTGGTTTGTCAGTGGTTAAATGTGTAATGTTTTGTCATGGTTGTTTCTTGCCCGAGTCTGAGTTCCTGTATTCCTTGTTTCTTTGTGGAGTTCCAAATAAACTACTGCATTTCGATCCTCATCCTGCCTCTTCTGACCATCGAGCCGTTACAGAACTACTGACCAAATTATGGATCTAGCAGGAAGTTCATTCAACCCCGTGAGTTTGCTCTGCTCCATTTTCCAAAATGGCCGTCCCATCGAGTGTTATGTGGAAGAATTCATTACTTATAGTCACCTGGCACCTTGGGAGGAGACCATGATTAAGGAATGTTTCTGGAGTGGACTTGACCCAGATATCAGTTTCAACTTACCTGATGAAGACCCCAATTGGACCCTTGCACAGTTTATTGACTTTGTTCTGTTGTATTGTAAATCTCCGTTTACTGTGGTTGAGGTTGAGTCCACTCACAAGATGGTCACCAGCCCAGAGCCACAGCACAGGATGTCTGCTAGCACAGGGCCTGTTCACAAGATGGCGGCCCATCCAGAGTCTGTTCACAAGATGGCCGCCCTTCCAGAACCTGTTTACAAGATGGCCGTTCTTCCAAAGCCTCTGCACAATATGGCCGCCACGCCAAAGCCTGTCGCCAAGATGGCCTCCGTTCCTGAATCCTCGGCCAAGATGGCCGCCAAGCCTGAATCCCTGGCCAAGATGGCCACCGTTCCCGTTCCCGAGTTCCCAGCCAATATGGCCTCTGTTCCTGAATCCCCGGCCAAGATGGCCGCCAAGCCTGAGTCCCCGGCCAAGATGGCCGCTACATCTACACTTTATCGTGCCAACTCCATCTCAAGAGGGTTGGTGTCTAGCGTGGAGGACCCACCGCTGCTATCGGCTCGAGCAGCTGGTCTCCCCAAACTTACATTAGCCAAGTCAGCGCCCGCTAACGTCATATCTGCTTCTCCTGAACCTGCGCCAGCTGCTGTTCCTGCACAGTCAAGCCATATCACAGCTGCTGTTCCTGCCAAGGCAAGTCACGTCACTACTGCTGTTCCTACAAAGTCAAGTCAGGTCGTAGCCGCAATCCCTGTACCAAGTCAAGTCGCAGGTGTATTTTCAAAGCCAAGTTTAGTCGCAGCTGTTCCTTCAGAGTCAAGTCAAGACACAGCAGCACTTCCTGATTCAAGCCAAGACACTATACCACTTCCTGAGTCAAGTCAAGCAGCACTTCCTGAGTCAAGTCAAGCAGCACTTCCTGAGTCAGGCCAAGACACTATACCACACCCTACGTCAAGTCAAGACACTACAGCAGTACCTCCTGAGTCACGCCAAGACACAGCAGTACCTCCTGAGTCACGTCAAGTCGAGTCACAGCTGTTCCTGCCACGCCAAATCGAGTCACAGCTGTTCCTGCCACGCCAAGTCGAGTCACAGCTGTTCCTGCCACGCCAAATCGAGTCACAGCTGTTCCACTAAAACGAAGTCAAGTCACAGTCATCCCTTCAAGGTCAAGCGATGTCACGCCCGAGCCTCATCTGTCTTCTAAGCCTCACACCCTCAAGCATGAGGGCCATTGCCCTTTTAAGTGTGTGGGCTGCACACTGTTCTTCAAGGGCCTCATCTGTCCACATGTCCGCTGCGCCCATGCCTTTTATGGAGGCGGCGTCTATGGCGGAATCCCCTGAGGAGGTCGTTCCTGAGATTCCTGTCTGTCCTGTCACGGCTATGGAGGCCGTTCCTGAGATTTCTGTCTATCCTGTCAGGGCTATGGAGGCCGTTCCTGAGTTTCCGGTCCCCTCTGTCACGGCTATGGAGGCCATTCCTGAGATTCCTGTCTATCCTGTCACGGCTATGGAGGCCGTTCCTGAGATTCCTGTCTATCCTGTCATGGCTATGGAGGCCGTTCCTGAGATTCCTGTCCATCCTGTCACGGCTATGGAGGCCGTTCCCGAGTTTCCGGTCCCCTCTGTCACGGCTATGGAGGCCATTCCTGTGGTCCCTGTCTGCCCTGTCCTGGCCAAGGAGGCCATCTATGAACTCTCTGCCCGACCTCTCACGGGTACGAAGGCTGTCAGTGAACTCCATGACCTCTTTGTTTCTGTGTCCGTGGTCTGTGTTTCAGGTCTGTCTGTCCCAGCCTGGTGGGCTCCTGCTCCGCCCTGGTGGGCTCCTGCTCCTTCTGCTCCGCCCTGGTGGGCTCCTGCTCCATCTGCTCCACCTTGGTGGGCTCCTGCTCCTTCTGATCCGCCCTGGTGGGCTCCTGCTCCTTCTGATCCGCCCTGGTGGGCTCCTGCTCCTTCTGCTCCGCCCTGGTGGGCTCCTGCTCCTTTGGCTCTGCCCTGGTGGGCTCCAGCTCCGCCCTGGCGGGCTCTTGCTCCATCTGCTCCGCCCTGGCGGGCTCTTGCTCCATCTGCTCCGCCCTGGTGGGCTCTTGCTCCATCTGCTCCGCCCTGGTGGGCTCTTGCTCCATCTGCTCCGCCCTGGTGGGCTCTTGCTCCATCTGCTCCGCCCTGGTGGGCTCCTGCGCCTCCTGTTCCGCCCTGGAGGGCTCCTGCGCCTCCTGCTCCGCCCTGGTGGGCTCCTGCGCCTCCTGCTCCGCCCTGGTGGGCTCCTGCGCCTCCTGCTCTGCCCTGGTGGGCTCCTGCGCCTCCTGTTCTGCCCTGGAGGGCTCCTGCGCCTCCTGCTCCGCCCTGGAGGGCTCCTGCGCCTCCTGCTCTGCCCTGGAGGGCTTCTGCGCCTCCTGTTCCGCCCTGGTGGGCTCCCGCTCTGTCTGCTCTGCCCTGGTGGGCCCCTGCTCAGCCTGCTCCACCCTGGCCTTCCGCTCTGCTTCAGTTCCCCAGTCATGGACCTGGCCCTCCTTCGCTCCCCCTGTTCTGCCTGAGCTGCCCACCCCCCCTCCTGGACTTGAGTTTTTGTTTAGAGCGTCTGGAAGCCACTCCTTTGAGGGGGGGGCTATGTCATGAGTCTGGTCAGTGTTTGCTGTGTTTGTGTTTAAGGACTTTTATTTTGTTGTTTCTGTGCCCTATTGTTTTCTGCTTCCCTGCCTCTCTGCTCCCCTATTTGTTGCCATGGATACTTATTACACCACGCCCATTCCCCTGTTAGTTTCCATGGTTACCTATTAGATCATTACCTCTGTCTTGTGTATAAATAGTCCTTGTGTTTCCTCTGTGGTTTGTCAGTTGTTAAATGTGTAATGTTTTGTCATGGTTGTTTCTTGCCCGAGTCTGAGTTCCTGTATTCCTTGTTTCTTTGTGGAGTTCCAAATAAACTACTGCATTCAGACAAAGTCCTTTTAAGACAAGTCATGTCACTCGGCGGCCATCTTTGAAACGCCTCTCGGGCATCCAAGTGCAGCTCCTATCTCTTTGAATGGGGAAACATCAAATTCTCCAAAACTGTTCGCCAAACTTACGATTAAATTTCATATTTGAAATCTCCAAAGGAATCCAACAAGAACTGCCTCATAAATATAGTTCCTTGTGCTTTAATAGCGTTAAAAAACGCTTATTTTTCTGGCTAGATGAGCCAGTGCGCATGCGCAGTACTGAACGCACGTCTTAGAGCGCCGACTGTTTCTATAGCAACCGGGACTTCTAACTGCAGCTGCAGGCTGTGTCCAAATTCAGGGTCTGCATCCTCCTTAGGATCCTTCCTACCAGGTTGAAGGAGGAGGGGTCCTCCGAAGACCGCAAAACCTGGAAGTAGGTGTCTGTGAATTTGGACAGCCTACCCTTCTTTCAGTTCCCTCCCCTACCCGTTGCTCATATCCTGTCGCCTAGCAACCGTGACAGCGCTAAGCAAGAAGTAAGGTTATCTGTACTGCACAAAACAAAATAACTGCTCTTTCGTCCCTAAAAGCGTTAAAAACAGCTTCAATCACTAACAAGAAATTAGCTGTGTGTAAGGGGATATTCACACAGGCAGTAAGAAAGAAGCTAGTTTACGAAAGTGATGTTTTTAAACATATAAACATACAAATGTAAAAAAATAATAATAATAAGCTTAACGCTAAGTTTTTTTTTTTTAACTTAGGCATTACTGCCGCTCGCTTCGTCCGCCATTTTTGAAAATTCTGAAAAGCGCTCTGCCGAAAGGAATTATGGGATAGGTAGGACGGGAAAGGATCCACCAGACCCATCCTTCCAATTCGGGGAAAAGGAGGACGTATTTGTGGGCTGCATTTGAAGGATCCTACGAATTTGGACAGCCTTCGTCGCGGCGCTGTGACGTAACATCCTTCAAATGAGTCCTCCAAAGGATGTAGACCCTGAATTTAGACACAGCCGCAGTGACGCGCTGACTTTACTCATGAACGATTGGCTCTTTCACTAAGAAGGCGGGGCTTCGCGGCCATAATGAGCGTTGCATTTTTCCCCATTCAAAACTACACGAGTGACATGTCTTTGGTATTCTATAGTCTTTGATTTAGATCCTCATCCTGCCTCTTCTGACCATCGAGCCGTTACAACCGCACACAAACATTATATAAGTTTATATATTTTATGTTTATATATTTTTTTATTTACCATGCTGTTAATGTTGTATTTAATGTTTTGATAGGTAATGAACAGCAGCACATTAAGGTTGTGAAAGCACTGTAATTGTTTGTGTGATCTTTCTGCTTATAGAAGGTTGTGAACATACCCAAATCATCACTGCTGCATAGTTGCATTGTTTCCAGTTGCCAAATAAGTTCATGTAATAAATCTAGTGATTTCTTCCATTTCTGCACTATGTCAGAGATGTTAGCATGTCTCTAATAAAAGTCACAAACATAAGATGCTACACATGATTGTGCAGATATAATGAAATCACTGTCATGCATTGTGTGGCTGTGAATGCTTATGTACATGTGACTTTTATTTTCAAGTTTTTTATTTTTAATACATTTGCAAAGATTTCAAACAAATTTATTTGACGTTGCCATTATAGGGTATTGTTTGTAGAATTTTGAGGTAAATAATGAATTTAATCAATTTTGGAATAAAGCTGTAACATAACAAAATGTGGAAAAAGTGAAGCACTGTGAATCCTTTTTGGATGCACGGTATGTGTGTGTAGGGCAAATTACCTAATGTGCTAATATAGGGGAATACCATCATTGCAATCAACTTAAATTGAAATCGAAATTTCAAAATAATAGAACAATAACCCTTGTGCGTTCAAAAAAAAAAAAGTTACACATAGGTGCAAAATCGACAAAAATGTCCATTTCCACAAACTGTCATAAAAATATGATTTATTATAATTTCTTTTCCACTTTCACAAATGCAAATTTTATTTTATTTTTTTAACCAGCATCTGTTCTATCCATAGAAACCAAACATTCATCCATTTTCAGAATTGTAACCCTTTAAATGCTGGTTTCTTTATATATTGCCACAGGTGTTTTTAATGAAAAAATGAAAAATGCCTATTAGCAAATATTGCATCATTTTATAGTCAAATGGCCCTGGGTTAAAAAATTGTAGTTTTAATGGGTTTCAATGTGGACATTTTTGTCCTTAAGGTCCTGAGTGTGAGTATTTTTTTAAGGAAATGAGGGTGAAATATTCAAATTTCAATAAAAATAAACACCTGAGCTAAGATTTATGCAGTTGGCATTAACACAGGTACAGGTATAACAAAAAACAAAACTGAAATGGACAAAAATGTCTATAAGGTCGTACAAGGGTTAAACATTAACAGATTTCCCCCTGTATTGTCCAAAAACACACAACATAACACCTGTAAGTCATTCAGTAAGTTTTTTTTTTCTGTTAGGTACAATTAAGTTTTAGTATTATTTGAGTACAATGTACCCTGGTTGCAAAAGTGGGCCTGCATCTTCTTTGCACTCACTGATAGGGTATAATCCTAATAAATCATAACATGCGATTCCAGATTTCTTCCTATGCATAGGTTATTATAGGGAGAAATCCTACCCATTTGTGATGATCTCTGCCCTATTAGCCCTATTAGACACAGCAGCAGTCTGCCATTATCTCCAACATCCATGCATTCCTGTCAGTCACACCACAAGATGGCAACCTGACTCAACAAGAATATTTCATTTTCTGCCAATTATGGCAAAATCAAACTTAAAACATTCTATCAATTTGTGTCCATTAGTACAGATTGTAGACTTTGGACCAAAAAACAAAATTTTGGATTTTTACCATGCAGAGAATCTATTTATATATTTATTACCAGGTTACTCATTCATAAACACTGGTTTACTACATGACCTTGGGAACAATAAGGAAAAAGAGATGCGACATTCCTTGGTGTGGAACAGGATACACGACAGGATAAGATGCACAAAGGAGGGAGGTGGGCTTCCAGCCTTTATCCATGGGGTGGCTACTAGTCCATTAAACATCATTAAAGACCATTTCCAGAAGCGGGTGATGGCTTATTCACCTGAATTAAATATTTCCGTACATTTGTGGACTGACGTTATTGTTTGTTGACTTTGAGATTCCTTACATCATTCTTCAGTTTAAAGCACTTTGCTTCCTTCTTCTCAGAGAAGCCAATATGAAAGAAAATGATGGTAAATCATTACCAAACAATATCACAGCCAGTGAAACTAGGACATGGTGTTAAAAATCAACATTAGTTTCAAAAATTGTATAAACGATTACATCATTTGAGTAATATTGATATTCTTGTACATACAGTTGAAGTCAAAAGTTTACATACACCTTGCAGAATCTGAAAAAATGTTATTTTACCAAAATAAGAGGGATCGTACAAAATGCATGTTATTTTTATTTAGTACTGACCTAAATAAGATATTTTACATAAAAGACATTTGCATACAGTTCACAAAAGAGAATAAGAGTTGAATTTATACAAATTACCTCATTCAAAAGTTTACACACATTTGATTCTTAATGAGCCACAGCTATGCTTTTTTTTTGTTTATGAGTTTCTTGTTTGTTCTGAACAGTTAAACGGCCTGCTGTTCTTCAGAAAAATCCTTCAGGTCCCACAAATTCTTTGTTTTTTTCATTGACTGTATGATTTTGGACAACTGAGGGACTCACATGCAGCTATTACATTAGGAGACAGGGAGTAAAAACTTTTGAACAGAATAAAGATGTGAACATTTTTCTTATTTTGTCTAAATGTCAATTCATTTAGTACTGCCCTTCATAAGCTACAGAAAATACTTACATATTTCCTAGAAGACAAAATAAGTAACATTTACCCTGATCTTCAAATTCAAAAGTTTTCACCTCCCAGCTCTTAATGCATACTTTTTTCTCTCTGAGGCATCAGTGAGTGTTTGAACCTTCTGTAATAGTTGCATATGAGTCTCTCAGTTGTCCTCAGTGTGAAAAGATGGATCTCAAAATCATACAGTCATTGTTGGAAAGTTCAAATACACAAAAATGCTGTAAAAAACAATGAATTTTGCAGTTTAACTGTTCAGGACAAACAAGTAACTCATGCGCAACTATCACTAAACAAAAATGTGCATCTTTTAGGTAACAACACAGTATTAAGAATCAAGTGTTTTGTAAACCAGGGTCATTTTTATAAAATGAACAATTATTTTATCTTGTGGACTATATGTAAACATCTTTGTATAAACATCTATGTGAAATATCTTATTCAGGTCAGTACTAAATAAAAAATTCCATGCATTTTGTATGATCCCTGTTATTTTGGTAAAATAAGCAACATTTTCCAGATGCTGCAAAGTGTATGTAAACTTTTGACTTCAACTGTAAGTGTTTGACATTGTGAAATACAAGTCAGTGTTTGTGCATGTGCAAAAATAGCAAAATGAACTAAAATGAACTTGGTCTAGGCTGTTCAGACATGATAAGCGTGTATCACACACTGTTTCATGTTGCTCTATGGCTTTTTTCATGTCTTACACCAAGATTGTTCTCAGATAAGCTTCATAACTGCATCAAGTGCACTTCCACACACATATAAAAATATTCAGGTCACTCACTCCAAAATCCTCTCAAAAATGTTAAAATTATGCACTTTTCTAATTTTACTCAAAAACAAATGCTTAATTTTAACATTATGTTCTCTTCCCATTGAGACCCATGCAGGATTAGAGAAAGTTCAATACATGTATGAATTTATCAGGCACTTTTCAAGAAACACAGCATCTTTGAAATGTGAAATATTGCTATTGTCAGGGTTCTGGGTCTTTTGTGCTCTTGTTTTGTTGTCTAGTCTCTTAGTTTGTAGTTGTAGTTCCTGTTTCCTTTCTGTGATTTCCTGATTGTTCTCATTTGTGTCTCGCTACCCTCATTAGCCCTAGTATTTATAGCACTCTTGTTTCCCTAGTGCCCTGTCCCTTTGTTTGAGTTTGCCCACTGTTCTGAGTTTTTAGTATCATGGTTCAGGTTCATGTCTAGTTTCAAGTCAAGTCTGTCTGACTTTCTGAAAATGAACTGCATTTGGGTTCAGTTTTGACCTACCATCAGTGGATTAAATGACAGTTGCCAACATTTTAAAACACAGTAGGCTTGTTTGACATTTTATGGATGCACCACCTCAAGAAATCCTACATTATTTACAAAACAAAATTATTATATTGATATGTGACCCTGGACCACAAAACCAGTCAGAAGGGTCATTAAAAAAAAAAAGGATTTGTACATCATCTGAAAGCTAAATAAATAAGCTTTCCATTGATGTATGGTTTGTAAGGATAGGACAATATTTGAAAATCTGGAATCTGAGGGTACAAAAAAATCTAAATATTGAGAAAATCACCTTTAAAGCTGTCCGAATGAAGTTCTTAGCAATGCATATTACTAATCAAAAGTTCTGATACATTTACGGTAGGAAATTTACATCTTCATGGAACATGATCTTTTTTTAATATCCTAATGATTTTTTGGCATAAAAGAAAAATCAATAATTTTGAACCCTACAATGTAGTTTTGGCTATTGCTACAAATATACCCATGCTACTTAAGACTGGTTTTGTGGTCCAGGGTCACATATCTGATTGATAACTCAAAAACATCAAGTATTTAATCTTTTGTCTTTGATGAGAAACACACACATATTTAAGATTAAACATCGTGAAGTTTAATTACAAAAAACAATGTCATAGGTGTACACATAATACAATACAAAGTGAAAAAAGTTCACAAAAACACAAAGTGATTCTACATTTTGTGAAACAATTCGAAAATAGTGAAAAAATTTCCTGAGGTACATACTGATTCACTAAATAAGAGTAAAAACAATAATACAAAACTCTAACCAGTCCATACAAAATGCCAGCTGTCCCTTTAAACAATTACAAAAACGGTTTTTACATTTGCAGTTCTACCCTGTCATATAAGCAATTAAAATTAATGCTGTTTCCCTGTGGGGAAAAAAACTGATATATTTACAGATGTTTTGTGGTCTTGAAGAATATCATACACTAAATACGCAGAGTGTCGCGTCACTTTGATGACATCTCAACAGCAGGGGGATCGTCAGTACCATTGACGTCGTAGTCTGTGGACGGGCCGGACACCAGCACTCTCACGCGATCGGGGAAGTCGTCCAGTTTAGGGTAGAGCAGGAAGTCATAGACCAGAGCAGCTGCCACACCTCCACACATAGGGCCTACCCAATACACCTGAAAACAGAAGAGAAATCATTTCAAACATCGACTGGAAGCAACAAATTCAGTATATGTGTTTATGGGAGGGCCTGCATATGTGACCCTGGAACCACAAAACCAGTCATAAGCATCACTTTTTTTGTTAAGTGGTTTGTTAGGATAGGACAAAATTTGGCCGAGATGCAATTATTTGAAAATCTGCACTCTGAGGGTGCAAAAAAAAAATATTGAGAAAGTCACCTTTAAAGTTGTCAAAATGAAGTGCTTAGCAATGCATATTACTAATTGAAAATTAAGTTTTGATATATTTATGGCTGGAAATTTACAAAATATCTTCATGGGACATAATCTTTGCTTAATATCCTAATGATTTTTGGCATAAATTTTTTTTTATATTTTTGACCCATACAATTTATTTTTGGCTATTGCTACAAATATACCCATGCTACTTAAGACTGGTTTTGTGGTCCGGTGTCACACGGACCATGGTTATATCTTATAAAATATTTTTAAGGATGCATGCCATTACTAAAATGCTAAGCTTTTCTATGTTGTTGTTAGTGCATGTGGTTAATTTCTACTATAAAAAATGTTTAAACATTTGACAACTTTATTCAAGTCTAAATTGTATTGGAGTATGTTTTACAACTTTTTCTACTTTCTACTTTTGTGTAAATCAATGTTTTATTTTTTGTGAAATTTACAATTTCGGAGTGAAAATTGTTTCTGCAACACATTTTGGTCCACTTTTTTTGCAGTTCACTGACAACTGTATTAAAGTCTAAATTTGCCACTTTTTTGCAGTTTATTGACAACTTTATTCAAGTCTACTTTTCAACCTTTATTTTTAAGAGTGTAACCTCATATTTTCCCCTAGTTTTTATGATTCCAAATATGCCTTGAGTCATCCTCAAATGTAAATGCAGAGTAATCAGATATTTAATAGATCTTTTCTCCTTAATAAGCTAAATTTGGAGAATCATTCATGTCTCTACTAATCATACTTAAGGCAAAGAGTTTCTTTATGTCACTAACTTCATTTCCAAGATGTCTTTGTGTACAAACATCTCAAAATGAGTATTTAACACCATATTGCAGGTGAGCAAACAGTACATCAGCAGGATGAAAAGATACACTTTAAAGGGACAGTTCGATCAAAAATACAAATCCTGTTACCATTTACTCACTTTCAAGCTGTTCCAAACCTGTATGAGTTTCTTTCTTCTGCTGAACACAAAAAAAGATAATTTGAAGAACCTGTGCATTCAAAGTTTCTGGTCCCCATTGACTTTCATAGTATTTTTTTTTCCAATACTATGGAAGTCAGTAGGAACCAGAAATGGTTTGGTTACTCACATTCTTCGAAATATCCTCATGCTCAGAATGCAACAGAAGAAAGAAACTCATAAATGTTTGGAACAACATGAGGGTGAATAAATGATGATTTTTGGATATACCTGTCCCTTTAAATACACGTCTAGGAATGCTATCTTGGACTTTAAGTACACTAAGAAACCTTTAGCAAACAATACACAAACATGTGATTTAACTAAGTTAATATAGATTATTCCTGACTAGGCATTCATCTAAAACAATACAATTGTTACTCATTAACTATAAAAGTTCAACATGAGCTGATTCTGTCTTCTGATAAGATCCTAAACGGTTTACATTTCACATATTCATTCCCTAGATATTTTCAGATGTCAAGTATTAATATTTAAAACAGAGATGTCATTTTACCCAGTGGTTGGTAAAATCCCGCAGAATCACTGCAGGGCCGAAGGATCGAGCCGGATTGATTCCGCATCCTGTGAAACTGATCTACACACAGAAAACCCCCCCCAAAAGAACAAAAGTCATGGGTGATTGAGCCAAAGAAATAATCTGTCCAATTTCAAATATTTTTATTTCTCTTAAAGCAGAAGCTGATTTACATAACTAAGCATTGCTCAGCTCATGTCCTGTTGCTTTATGTATTCATATGGTAACCCTGGCAATATTTACAACATTTGCAGGAATGCAGATGCAGAAGACAGCAGCAGGACAAGTGTGAATGCTGACTACTTACGGCTGTCAAGTGACCCAGAGCAACGCTGAGGCCGATGGCCAGAGGGGCGGAGCCTGAGACGTCCCGCCTTCTTTTGTCTGTGGTTGCTATGACACATAACACTAGCTGGAAGGTAGCGAAGAGTTCAATACCAACACCTTGACCAGCAGAAATTTCAGAGTTGATCTGTAAATAAATAGATTAGATGCAGTTATATTTTTGGTCAATATTAGTATTCTTATTCATTTATTTGCATGCATAGGCATCACAATGCATTGAATGAAACACAAACACACAATAAGGCATAAGCAAGAATAAGAATGTCAATCTAAATGCACCTTTGAGGTAAAAAAGCCTGTCTTCTGGCTCAGAGGACAACCTTCTGACAGCCTTCACTCAGCAATAACATGATATGACTCTGTTTACTGGTTAACCAAAAAAGTGCATTACGCCTTCTTGAAATGTTAAGAAAACATAATCACTGGAAAGAACGCCGCCTCTGAAGACGGATGATAAGAGTATCGTGAGCCCACACGCCCATTCACTGTGACTGACTCTGACGCGCTGAACAGTGTTGCTTTAGTATCACTATTTACATTTTGAATCAGTTTTTATTTTTATATTACTTATAGTTTGATCAGTTTTGTTGCGTTTTTGTCATTTTATCACTTTATTTTTTTTAAATATGCCTATATAGTTTGTTTTATATTATATATATATATATATATATATATATATATATATATATATATATATATATATTAGTGTTAGTTATTTTAGAACATCAAGTTAAACTAGATGGTTTTTCTATATATTATATGAAATATGAAAAACTTTTTATGGTTTTAGTTTTAGATAACTATAACCCAGGCACTAGGTTGCTCTGTTTACTATTTTATTTTATTTTATTTTATTTTAGGCAAATGCTGATGATATTTCCAACAGGTAAGATACATAATAATACAGTATTAATAAAGTAGTAATATAAACTGTAATACACAAACACTTTAGTATTTTGTAAAAAGTGACAATACTAAGCTGCTACCTAAAGAAGATGTGTGTTTGTTATTTGAACATTACAATGGCTTTTGCTGACTTTACCTAATATATTTAGATTTGTTCATAATATTCCTGACTTGCACACAACCAAATTTAGATTTGATATATATTTTTAACCGTGTAGAAAAATGTACAATTTCTCCACCTTCTCCATTCATGAAATTTAACAAATCATAAATTTTCTGGATTTTTAAATTTACATTTAATTACAGATCAGAATTTTCCAGTTTGGAGATTTATTGATTAAAAACCAAAAAGTCTGGTTACTCACAATCTTCAAAATGCTTATGCTCAACATACAGGTTTGGAAATAAATGATAACAGGTTTTCCATTTTTGCATGAACTGTCCCTTTAAATAGACATCTCTGCGTGTACATGTGCTATCTAAGACTTTTAAGTACACTAAGTAACCTTTAGCAAACAATACACAATCATGTGATTCAACTCTAATTTAACGTTAACAATTTTCAACATTTTTAAATTTACGTTTAATTACAGATCAGAATATTCCAGTTTGGAGATTTATTGAAATATGTACATATCGGTTATTTTAAAATAGTAAAGAGACTGAAAGAAGTAAACAGAGCAGTCAGAGACAGGCGTCTTATCAGTGTACTCACCGCGTTTAGTCCGAGGGAATCCCCTTTGGTGACGCCATACACGATGCCGCTCGCCAGCGCCGCACCAAACATCTGGGCCACGATGTACATCACAGCCTTCAGCAAGCTGATCTGACAGCTGGCCAGCAAGCCCAGCGTCACAGCTGGATTCAGGTGGGCTCCACTGATGTGCCCGAGGCTTTGCGCGAGAGTGGCGATGGACAAGCCAAACGCAAGAGCCACCTTGACCTCCTGATCTGGACTGGCATTGTTGGGGTTTCCAACTGCAGCTGTAATGCTGAGGAAGATGAAGAGGGTCATACCCACCAGCTCGGCCAAAACGGCCCTCCAGAACGCCTTGCTCTTCAGCTCCTTCATGACTGGCAGCTCTGGGCACTCGGATGCGTCAGTGAGGGGGTTTCTGAGGGCACTGAGTAAGTTTCTCTGCCAAAAGAGCGTATTTATAGGGCAGGTCCTGCTAATGAAACAGGGGGCGGGTTTAAGCTACAGGGGCAGAAGGAGTGAGTGAGAGAGAGGAGAAAAGCCAGGCACAATTAATGAGAAATCCTTAGTTTTTCTACTTCCCTTTTCAACTCTCATTTCATTCACACTTTAGGTATCAGAGAAGTGCATAATCCAGCCTTAATTAAACATTGATATCTATTTGAGTAGGGAAACTTTTATTCTGCTCCAATCTAGAGAACAAACTAGTGTATTGCACTGCAAAAAAAGCTTTTCTTACTTAGATTATTTGTCGTTTCTAGCCAAAATATCAAAAAAATTTTAAACCAAAAAGGATTTTCTAGAGTAAAAATCATTTTCTTGTTTTCAGAAAATAGTCAAAATTTAATGAGTTTTTTTTGTCTTAGAAATGCCAGTGGGGTTAGCAAAAACATCTTATTTCAAACAGAAAACAAGATCATTTTTCTTACCCCATTGGCAGATTATTTTGCTTGTTTCAAGCAGAAACACACTTTATTTTGAATGTTTTTTTCTGAAAACAAGACAATAATTTTTTTACTCCTCTAGAAAATCCTTCTTGATTTAAAAATGTTTAGATATTTTGGCTGGAAACAAGACAAAACAATCTAAGTAAGGAAAGCATTTTGGCAGTGTGTTACTATGTTTCACTTTTTAGAATAATAGCAATTTCATCAAAGCTAAGTTTGGAAACTATGTAGTGAACAAAAATGCATTTTAGTTCACTTCAAAGTTTCACCCATTGCTGAGATTACAAATCTGCACACTCTGAACTTTCAGGGCCATGAGATACATGCATGAATTCAGCTGTGACCAGGCTTTTGGCTGGACAGTTTGTGAAAGTCAAACAGAAATGTACTGTATGTAATTTAATTTCACATGAACACAATTCACATGAAGTTCAGAACATGGGAGTGTGAGTGTGGGATTAAATTTATTTCCTTTATTTCACACACACACACACACACACACACACACACACACACACACACACACACACACACACACACACACACACACACACACACACACACACACACACACACACACACACACACACACACACACACACACACACACACACACACATTTTATGGGGACATTCCATAGGCGTAATGGTTTTCTCAGTTGTCCTCAGTGTGAAAAGATGGATCTCAAAATCATACAGTCATTGTTGGAAAGGGTTCAAATACACAAAAATGCTAAAAACCAAAGAATTTGTGGGACCTAAAAAGTTTTTCTGAAGAACAGCAGGCAGTTTAACTGTTCAGGACAAACAAGGGACTCATGAACAACTATCTCTACACAAAGAAAACCAGTTGTAAATCATTTAGGTAACAACAGAGTATTAAGAATCAAGTGTATGTAAACTTATGAACAGGGGGGTCATTTTCATAAATTTAACTATTTTCTCTTGTAGACTATATGTAAACATCTTTTATGTGAAATATTGTATTCAGGTCAGTTCTTAATAAAAAATAACATGCATTTTGTGTGATCACTCTTATTTTGGTAAAATAATTAACGTTATGCAGATTTTGCAAGGTGTATGTAAATATTTGACCTCAATTGTATATAGTATTCCTAACCCTAAACACCCCTCTCAAAAAAAAAAAACATTTTTTGAAAATGTAACATTTTTACATTTTTAAATAAATAAATAAATAAATAAATAAATAAATAAATATGTATGTAAGTAAGTAAATACATAAAACAAAATAAAATGACATGATTTATAAGATGTTCTCCTAATGGGGACCAAAAAAATGTCACCCAAAGGTATAAAAAAATCTCCTGAATTTCTGCAAAATGTCAGCATTCTTCCTTTTTATATATTTATTAAAAAAACTTTCTCTGGGTTTGTCAGGTTTAGATCACATCTGGCTACAAATGTATCCATTTGAGTAAAAACACACACACAAAAAGCTCCCTCTTTACCTCAGACAACTGCAAAGTACCAGCAAGATTACCCCTCTCTCTAGTCGACACACAGCAGAGAAATGATTTGAATGATTTGAACTCTTAAGGAACATCATTTGCATTACATAACAGACATATGCAAAAAATTAATTCTCTGAACTAACTTTTTCTGAGCTGTGATTTGTGATTTGCTGTTTTGTATGAAATGTAAAACTTCACACACATTCTTCCACATATTATATTAAAGCTAACTGCATTCAACACCTAATTCTTATTGCCAAAATAAAGCCTTTAGAGGACATCTGCTATCAGTGCTTTGAGGATTTATCTGGCTTCTGCTGCAAATGAACTTGTGTGTGCCTTATCTCTCTAGAAGCACATGCATGTGTGCTTACATGGTTTAGGGTTTCCTGTTGGCTCATTCATCATTTTTGTACTTTAGGTACTAACTGTGATTTCAACTTTGTATGTACAGTTCTCAGCTAAGTGAATGTTTGTACTGTCCTTTAAAACCAAACTTTACATTTTACATACACAATCAAAAGTCAAACGTTTTGAAGATTAAGATTTTAAATGTTTTTTAAAAGTCTCACCAAGCCTGCATTTATTTGATCCAAAGTACAGTAAAATTCTGAAATATTTTTCACTTTTTAAAAGAACTTTTCTATTTGAATATATATTTTAAAATGTAATTTATTCCTGTGATCAAAGCTACATTTTCTGCATCATTACTCCAGTCTTCAGTGTCACATGATCCTTCAGAAATCATTCTAATATGCTGATTTGCTGCTCAAGAAACATTTTTTCCTATTAGTATTATTATCGATATTTAAAACCATTGAGTACATTTTTTTCAGGATTATTTGATTAATAATGATCCAAAGATTTGGGGAAGAAATTCTAGAAATGAATACTTTTATTTAGCAGCGTTTCTTTAAATTGATCAAAAGTAATGATAAAGACATTTATAATGTTAGAAAAGATTTCTATTTCAGATAAATGCTGTTTTTCTGTTCTCCTGAAAAAAATCTACTCAGCTCTTTTCAACATAATAATAAAAACAAATATTTTTTGAACAGCAAATCAGAATTTTAGAATAACTTCTGAACGATCATGACCTGATGATGCTGAAAATTCAGCTTTGAAATCACAGGAATAAATTAGATTTTAAAATATATTCAAATCGAAAACAGTTTAAAATGTTAAAATGTTTCAAAATTTTACCATTTTTGCTGTATTTTAGATCAAATAAACTCAAGCACCATTTTATAAATAAATCACACTATGTATTGTTGGAAAGATCTAAGGCCCCTTAATAGATATTTTAAGATATTTTAATATTAATATTTTATTTTAAATATTTATTTGTGTTACAAATTATGTATACGAAAAGTAATAGATTAATTTATCACAAGAGTGCATCTCAAAAATCTACTTCATAACACAGACTTCCTTGTTGCCTTTTACCCTATAATGCTTTAGAAATAATAAGAACTTAAAAAACTCATAAAAACTTAAAATCTTAAAATTGATCCTTTGAAAACCATTTTAAATTCAGACATTGCAGCATGGAAAATGTACATCAAAATTATATTGCAAAAAGTTTTTGTTCATGAATTAGAAAAATTTAAGTTTGAATATTGCATTTTCACGTTTATTATCAAAAATAGGAGTGACAGTTTAAAACTATTCATCTTACTGTTCAAAAACGTTTGACTGGTAGTGTACTTAGATTAGACTTTTAACATTAACGCCCATAAAAACAGAATATAAACAATGCTGTATTCTGGCACTTTTGGTAATATAACTGGAGAACATCAGGATCTTAATAAGATAAACATGTAATTCTAGTGAACGACCTGGCTTTGTAGATATATGGCTGACAGAGAACTGTTGATCTAGGGCCTGTGCCAATAAAGATATGCCCTAATCATAAATCACACATTATCTGCATTCTCATAATTATTTTCGCTACTGATTGGCTTGGTAAAACGACCTTTTTCAGGTTCATTCGTTCTTGTGAATTTGAATAACGGAATAATTGGGGATAATTTAATTCTATATATTTTATTGATTATCACAATACCTCTTGTGTCAATTTCTTATCTGAAATACAATCCCTGACCTATTTTCAGTTGTAAAAAACTGATGTCCCAGATATTTTCAATTGTTCCTCTAGTTATAGTATTTACACTGTTACTGATAACTACCATCAAGCATACAGTGTCGCCCTTTCAGATATGTGAAGCGTAAACAGGCTGACAAAAGATTAAAATAGTTTTGCGGGTACTCAACAGAGCAAACCAGACACCTTCAAGAGAAGAACTGGATTGCATGTCTCTAACAACTCAAAGTATACGAAACCATATTTATTCCCATTTGTTCGTCTTCTGTTTACAAATCCCCAATGATTTCATTGTACACAGATAATGTCTGTTTTATCACTGCTGTTGTTTGTTCTTTGTATTCTGCTGAAGGAGCTTGCATCAGCATAAACCAATCTGCAATTATTTTCACATTTTTTAGGGTGTTTAAAATAATTTGCGCTGAGTAATGATGTGCACTCAGCTGAGTGTGTTATGTGAGCACGGACTGATTAGCAAACATTAGCTCTAAAAACCTCAGTAAAAACTCATTTCACTCCCTCTGAGATATGTGTAGGATGAGCAATGACTCTTTAATGGACTGTACAGGGCAGAAGTCAAAAGACTCTTCATAAATCTTGTGTCAGGCAATCAGAGACACTCGAGTCTCTTGGCTGCGTTCCATTAATCCTGACACTTTGCCTGTCAGATCACTATAAACACGCAAGCCATCTTTTCACAGCAATGAAGAGCATTGCATGGTGATAGAACATTTCACAATCAGTATACTGATTCAAATAATTAGTATTTGAAGATTTGGTAATACTTGAGTCATTACTAGTTTGTTACCATGATCTTCATTTTAGAATTAATTATGCATTTTGCATCATTCACATTAATTATGAACCTGTATAGTGTTTTTCAGTAGTTCTCTGGGAGATATGAAAAATTGTAGCTACTGATTAGCTAATAGTGAACTACCACTTTCAACTGAATGCTATCTACTAGAATGTTAATAGTGCATTAGCCATTTGTTCCTGTGTAATTATTCATTAATGATGGAACAGTAGGGTACGGCGGGTCTAAAGGCGTCCCAGGGTAAAAGGTGTCCTTTAAGGTGTCTTTAAACCACTAGATGACAGAAAAATGTGCCATAGCAGCTCCAAAACATCCACTTTTCAAGATACACGTGCAATTTTGGTTGGCGCTTGACGATTGACGAAGTCGATTTTGTGCTTACCTGAACTAATATTTGATGTTTTTAAAAATGTTGTAGATTTAAAAATTCTTGAATATATCTCTAGACAAAGGTCTTCTTAATGGTCTTCTGTTCAGTTTTGTTTAAGATAATTAAAGGAACTGTTAAAATAACGAAAGATTATGTAAAAGTATGGTATTGGGGTAAAAAGTGCCCCTGCTGTTGGTGCTAAAAGGCACAATAATTAACATGGAGTTAATAGATGGCTGACTTTTCTTTTTGTTGACATGCCTTTGTTAGATTCTGATGGTAAATATCATATATTATGTTGGGTGTCTATAGATAATGAAACCATCATATTTAAAAACATGATATTAATCATATCATATAATAAAATATAATTTGTTGTTACTACTGCAAATCTATATTAAATTACTATGGGATCTCCTTCAATGCTTTCAGAATCTTTACATTTCAAAATTAGTTTGTTTCTGTATTTAAATTTTATATTTTATTTTAGCATATTTTAATGACAGTATATTTATTGAAAAAAAATATTTATCAAAATAAGCAGAAAATAGTACAAAATTTGCTAAAGTGATTGTTTTGAACAAGTATTAACTCAGACATTATATAAAAAACAAAACAAACAAACACAATACTGTGTGCCTTTTACCCTGTCTGTGGGGTAAAAGGACCCCTTGACACCTCATACATTTATATGACTTTTAAACTAAATAAACAACTTAAAATCTGTTGCTCCATAAATGTTTAATACAAACATATATATTTTTCTGCAATCATACACTTTGGGTACAGTAAAAAGCAAATTTTTATCTAAGGATGTGCTTTTAGCTCCATTGCACCCTATTCTAAAGTGTTATCTGAATAACTATTGGAACAATAAAAAGCAGAAATTTTTGCTTTGATTAGATTGCGCATGTTGCCAAATAGTGTGTTCCTTCAACATAATTTATCCATGGCAATATATAAAGTAAGAATATGTGTGTTCAGTAGACTTTCAACATTTAATTTGTGTGATAAAACACAAATTACATTTTTTTTGCCTTAGTCAAGATAGTTTCTCTTCTCTGACTCAGAAACGTGGAGGAATCACAACTCCTCCAACTTCAGAATCCAATATGGTTGCTCGGAGCTTCAACAGAAGAGAAACATTATGTGACGCGGCAGCAGAGGAATCGAGAGACATTGGATCCATGTGCAACAGTTTATTATCAATAGACAAATCAAACAGGCTTAGGTCAACAACGGCAAACTGGTGTGGTGAAGGAAGATCCAGAAGAATAGTCAAAGTCCATGCAATGGGGTCGAGGCAGGCTGAGATCAATAGCAGTAGTCCGTAGAGAGAGCGTGGGTCGATAAAGGGCAGGCAGAAGAGGTTCACACACAGTATATACAGTCCAGTTGGCAGCAGTAAGACAGTCCGATGATTAACGCTCAGGATTGGGTACATAGCCGACAAAACTTCGCAATGAAAGAGCTGGCGTGGCACGCTCTTATGGCCGCCATAGAGGAAGTGAACCGGGTGTCCCGGAACCGGAAGTGAGCGTTCCCAGGTACGTGGGTAAGATTGTGGGTAACGTAGTCAATACTCAGGTGAAGGTTCCCACTGGCGCGGGACAGAGGGAGCCACAGAGACCGCGCTTGTGACACATTAGTAATAAATTGTTTATTAGCACTTCTGTTTTTATGTGTCTCAATGAACCTAGTTGTGCACACAGTACTATCTAACCTCTATTTGTGGACATCATACTATATTATCTGTCGAAAATATTGCTTTTTATGTATTTTTAATCCACTGACTTCTCTGCTGGAACACCTTAAATAATCTCTTTAATTTTGGGAAATTTAAAATGTGTGTGTCGTTCCACTCCAAAGATATCGACAAAGTTATTTTTTCCAAGGAGAGATTTTCATTTCACCATGTCCCTTCCACAATGAATAGCTTATTTTTCTTTTATGATTGTTAAACTTAACATATATCATTGCAAACATTACTCTGTGCTCTAAAAATAGACATATTTTATGACATTGTGCCATGCAAGGTCTTTTCATAAGCTAGAGAAATGTCCTAGAGAAACAGCTAGAGTATGTCAGTGGGGTAAGGTTGAGACACAGTGTATCAACTGTACCGTATTTTTTTTTTTTTTTAGGAGGTGAAGTGAGGCCAAGTATGGTGACCCATACAAGGAATTTGTGCTCTGCATTTAACCCATCCAAGTGCACACACACAGTAGTGAACACACACACCGTGAACACACACCCGGAGCAGTGAGCCATTGCTGCGGCGCCCTGGGAGCAGTTGGGGGATCGGTGCCTTGCTCAAGGGACTCACCTCAGTCGTGGTATTGAGGGTGGAGAGAGTGCTGTACATTCACTCCCCCCACCTACAATCCCTGCCGGACCTGAGACTCGAACCTGCAACCTTTGGGTTACAAGTCCAACTCTCTAACCATTAGGCCACGACTGCCCCACAACGACTGCCCCACCGTTGGTGCCGTATTGTGTCACATGCTGTTTAGTTGTACAGGTTAAAAGTCATATTTACACACAAATTATGTTAAAAAGGGTTAGGGTTAGTTGATACACCCTTTTTAGGTCGCTATGTATACAGTAACAGTTCAATAATAGAAAATGAAATGCAGATTCAGAAGCTGTTTGTGCACTGGTATTACCTATGTTATGGGGACCAAATGTCCTCACAAGCACAGTAATACCAGTAAATTCTAACCTTATGGTCCCCATAAGGAAACATGCTTATAATTCATACAGAATGACTGAAAATGTAAAAATGCAGAAAGTTTTGAGTGATGCTTATGGTTTAGGGGTAGGGTTATAGAATATACAGGTATGTATATTGTTATTTTTACTGTTATGTTCACATTTGCCCCGTCAGATTGGTCGTGGCGGTGGTGTTGCAACAATTTATAGTGATATTTTCAATGTTACTCAGAAAACAGGGTACAGGTTTAATTCATTTGAAGTACTTCCCCTTAATGTTACTCTGTCAGATATGCAAAAGAAATCTCTCCTATCTCTTGCTCTGGCTACTGTGTATAGACCTCCAGGGCCGTATACAGATTTCCTAAAAGAATTTGCAGATTTCCTTTCTGACCTATTGGTTAATTTTGATAAAGCATTAATTGTTGGAGATTTTAACATTCATGTTGATAATACAAATGATGCGTTAGGACTTGCGTTTACTGACCTGTTAAACTCTTTTGGAGTCAAACAAAATGTCACTGGGCCCACTCATCGTTTTAATCATACACTAGATCTAATTATATCGCACGGACTTGATCTTACTGATATAGATATCGTACCTCAAAGCGATGATGTTACCGATCATTTCCTCGTATTGTGCATGCTGCGTATTACTGATGTTAACTATATAGCTCCGCGCTATCGTCTGGGCAGAACTATTGTTCCTGCTACCAAAGATAGGTTCACAAATAACCTGCCTGATTTATCTCAACTACTCTGTGCACCCATAAATAAACATGAACTAGACAAAATGACTAGTAACATAGGCACTATCTTCTCTAATACATTAGAAGCTGTTGCCCCAATCAAGCAAAAAAAGGTTAGAGAAAAACGTACTGTGCCATGGTACAACAGTAATACCCATTCTCTAAAAAAAGAAACTCGTAATCTTGAGCGTAAATGGAGAAAAACTAACTTAGAAGTTTTTAAAATTG
The DNA here is from genome assembly GCF_049309525.1 of Garra rufa. Lineage (NCBI taxonomy): Eukaryota > Metazoa > Chordata > Actinopteri > Cypriniformes > Cyprinidae > Garra > Garra rufa. The sequence continues at coordinate 46,014,137 of NC_133370.1, forward strand.
CATGGAAAAACAGTATGTCCAGCTATAGACGGGCTTTAAAAGCTGCTAGAGCCGAGTACATCCACCAACTCATAGAAAAAAAAAAACAATCCAAGGTTTTTATTTAGCACAGTGGCTAGATTAACAAATGACCAAACACCTCCTGACCTGAATATTCCTGCACAGTTTAATAGTAATGTCTTTATGAATTTCTTTACTGATAAAATAGACAACATTAGAAATACAATAACTAATATAGATACTACAGCAACTGATACTTCAACATTAGTCATTACACCTAAACTGCAGTGCTTTACAACTATAGAACAGAAAGAATTAAGTAAACTTATCACCACATCTAAACCAACAACATGCCTATTAGTGTCACAATCTGGCTGGGTTGAGGAGTAGAGATGGACGAGGAGAACCGGAGTAACTGAATGAATTAAGTTAATTAAAATAAAAACTGCAAAATGAACAAATAAACAAAACCGGGAGCAGGAAATGAGCACATGAAACAAAACAAACAGAAGTAACATCTACATTGACCGACAAACGGGGTGTGCAAACACAGACTCTTAAATATACTGAAACGGGGGCGTGGTCACAAACAAGATAACGAGGGGGAAATACAAATATGGGCATGAACAAACCAAATGGAAACAAAACTAGAGGGGAAGACAAGGACTAAACCATTAGAACTGGAAACATAGGGGGAAAAACACTAGGAGAACAGAACAGAACAAGACACAGACATAATCCTGACATTACCCCCCTCTCCCCCAAAGGCGCGTCTCGCGCCTAATAACATCCATAGGGGAGGGAGGGTGGGCACCCTGGAGACCGCTAGGTAGGGATACAGGGGACACAGGATACATGGGTGGTCTCCAGGGTGGATCAGGGAGCTCAGGTGGCCATGGCGGGTCAGGAAGCTCAGGGGGCCATGGCCGGATAAACAGTCCAGGAGGCCATGGCTGATCTGGGGGCTCAGGAAGCCATGGCCGGGTCAATAGTTCAGGAGGCCATGGCCGTGTAAACAGTCCAGGTGGCCATGGCGGATCAGGGGAGTAGCCCCCCCCCCCAAAATTTTCTTGGGGGAACCTAGGGCATAGTCCACCCAGGAGAGCACGGAAGGGCACGCAGGAGAGAGCTCCGGCTCTGGAGGGCGCGCAGGAGAGAGCTCCGGCTCTGGAGGGCGTGCAGGAGAGAGCTCTGGCTCTGGATGGCGCTCTTGAGGAGCGGGCTCTGGACGGCGCTCTTGAGGAGCGGGTTCTGGACGGCGCTCTTGAGGAGCGGGCTCTGGACGGCTGGACGACCCCATCGGAGATTCAGGAGGGCTGGGCGTCTCCAGCGGAGACTCTGGAGGAGCAAGCTCTGGGCGAGCGGTCACTGGAGGGCGCTCTGGTGGCGCAGTCACTGGAGGGCGCTCTGGCGGCGCAGTCACTGGAGGGCTGGGCGGAACCAGCGGAGACTCAGGGAGGCTGGGCGGAACCAGCGGAGACTCTGATTTGACTGTAGCCATTTTAGGTGCATACTCGGGCTTGGCGGCCATCTTGGCCGGGGACTCAGGCTTGGCTGCCATCTTGGCTGGGGACTCAGGCTTGGCGGCCATCTTGGCCGGGGACTCAGGCTTGGCGGCCATCTTGGCCGGGGACTCAGGCTTGGCGGCCATCTTGGCCGGGGACTCAGGAACGACGGCCATTTTGCGTGCAGACTCTGGCGTGGCAGCCATCTTGAGGGCAGATAGTAACATGGTAGCCCTTTTGTGAACAGTCTCTGGCGTGGCAGCCATCTTGCTTGCAGACTCTGGCGTGGCAGCCATCTTACTTGCAGACTCTGGTGTAGCAGCCATCTTGCTTGCAGAATCTGGCGTGGCGGCCATCTTGTGAACTGGCGTGGCGGCCATTTTGCGAGCTGACGCTGGCCTGGCGGCTGACGGGCTTGAGCGTGGAGAGGAAGCCGGCAGGCTTGAGCGCTGGGCGGAGGCCGGTAGACTAGAGCGCGGGGAGGAGGCCGGCCGCATCGGGCTGAGGACTGCAGCGGAACTCTGGAGGATGACTGGGGAAAGGAGACTGGGCTGGCGGTTCGAGCCGTTGGCGCGGTATGTGGGGGTTCCCGGCATACGGCAGGATGGCTTGATGCGCCGTGCCTCGGAGGGGGCTGGAAGATGAGACTTGCTGATACTCGGAATTTCTTCGACTTCGAAATTGGATCCATTTAAATAGAGAATTAGATTGACTAGCTCGATCAAGGGAAAATAACAGGCTGGAAGGTCACAGCGAATAGTCTCATCATCCAGCCCCATAATAAACACAGCACCGAGAGAAGCATCGGACCAGCCCACCTGATGTGATAGCTCGAGGAAATCCTCCACATATCGCTCCAACTCTCGACCGCCCTGCTGCAGTCTCCTTAGCTTTTCCTCAGCCCGACTCATCATCTCTTTGTTCGTTCGGTCAATCTGTCACAATCTGGCTGGGTTGAGGAGTAGAGATGGACGAGGAGAACCGGAGTAACTGAATGAATTAAGTTAATTAAAATAAAAACTGCAAAATGAACAAATAAACAAAACCGGGAGCAGGAAATGAGCACATGAAACAAAACAAACAGAAGTAACATCTACATTGACCGACAAATGGGGTGTGCAAACACAGACTCTTAAATATACTGAAACGGGGGCGTGGTCACAAACAAGATAACAGGATAACGAGGGGGAAATACAAATATGGGGGAAGACAAGGACTAAACCATTAGAACTGGAAACATAGGGGGAAAAACACTAGGAGAACAGAACAGAACAAGACACAGACATAATCCTGACAATTAGATCCTGTACTCACTAAATTACTAAAAGAGTTGTTACCTGTAGCAGAAGTTAAACAGTAAAAACTAAAAACAGTACACAGAATCTCTTAAACTGCAACTTGCAACTAGACGGATGTACTGTTATTTCCTCTACAGTCAAAAATCTGGGTGTTATATTAGACAGCAACCTGTCTTTTGAAAATCATATTTCCTATGTTACAAAAACAGCATTCTTCCATCTTAGAAACATTGCTAAGCTACGGAACATGTTACCTGTTTCTGATGCAGAAAAGTTAGTCCATGCATTCATGACGTCTAGACTGGACTATTGTAATGCACTACTAGGTGGTTGTCCTGCTTCTTCAATAAATAAGCTACAGGTAGTCCAAAATGCAGCTGCTAGAGTCCTTACCAGATCAAGAAAATATGATCATATTACCCCAATTTTACAGTCTCTGCACTGGCTACCTATTAGGTTCCGTATCACTTACAAAATACTACTTCTTACCTATAAGGCCCTTAATGGTTTAGCTCCTGCATACCTAACTAGTCTCCTACTACGCTACAATCCCTCACGCTCCCTAAGGTCGCAAAACTCTGGACTTTTAGTAGTACCTAGGATAGCAAAGTCCACTAAAGGAGGGAGAGCCTTTTCTCATTTGGCTCCCAAACTCTGGAATAGCCTTCCTGATAACGTTCGGGGTTCAGACACACTCTCTGTGTTTAAATCTAGATTAAAGACTCATCTCTTTAGCCAAGCATTCACATAATGTATCTCATAACGTTGTACTTCAGTTACATCTGATCAAATGCACATTAATATTCTTCAGCTTGGGCTAAACACATCATTTTTGTTTGGTTGGAACAGCAGCTACGCTAATTATTTCTCTATTTGTTTCTCTGTCTCTGCCACGGGATTTCCATCCCGTGGTAACTAGGATTTACACAAGATTCAGTCTGGATTCAGAAGAAGAGATGATGCCAACCCCTCAGAGGACCGCAGATGATGCCAGCCTTGAAACATCATACAGCACTACACAATTTTCCTACAAGTTTGATTACAGCACATAATCATTGCAATTAGTGTTCATCATCTGTTTGATTACACAGTTACTGATTTTAACATTTATATCATATGTACATCGACTTAACATACAGTATTCACCACTAATAGGCTACTAAATATATTGTAGTAGCCTAAACTTTTGTACAGCTGCTTTGCAACGATTTGAATTGTGAAAAGCGCTATACAAATAAACTTGAATTGAATTGAATTGAATTTGTACTGTTTGTCATATATGTTATAATATATATTAAATAAATCTGAATAATAAAAAAAATGTTGCAAAACTGTAATTTTTTTACACTTTCAATGAATGGTTAGCCCGCTTTAGAGCATTAGGAATGGGTGTCTCAACTGTACCATGGTACTGTTTCAACTGTACACCATATGGGCACAGCTGAGACAAATATGCACCTTATGTTTCTGAGCTAATTGTGGGAAATATAAACTACTTATGGCTATTATCAATTCATGATATTTTAGTACACAAACAAAAGAAATATCATATGAAAAATCACTTCATTTCAGCATGTAGTTTTTGTGTGTACATGAAAAAAGTGTCTCAACTGTACTCAATCTACCCTACACCTGTGATTTCTGATGAATGGACATGTTTATAAAATGACCTGCAACCACCAGAATTTTCTCAGTTTTGGACCTATGGGCTGTGTCCATCTAAGAGCCACAAACCAGAGCCCTCCAAAAATGATGCCACAGTCAGTACACAACTTGCTCAGAATGATAAGATTATACTTTAAGAACATGAAAGGAAGACTGATGAATATTGGGAAGTTTGGGAACACATTCTTTGGTCTTAAGGGAGTGTGATGAGTGCAAAGGAAGATTGTAATATCAGTGTCTGTGAATATACCAAAATACCATCTGACTCCCAGTCTCAACGAGAAGAGAATATTCCAGCATGATAACAATTTAAAGCACGCTGACAAAATCATAACAGAGTTTCGGTAACCATTTTTTTTTACGGAGCAATTCTCACTGTTGACTACCAAGCATATTACTAGCATTGGTTGTCGGTTAGTATTTATAAAGCACATATTAATGCCTTATTCTGCGTGGCCATATTTTAGATCCCTTAATCAACCCCATGCCTAAATGTAAATAACTTACTAACTATTAATAAGCAGCAAATTTATTGAGGCAGAAGTCATAGTTAATACTGAGAATTGAGCCTAATAAAGTGTGACCAAGGAAGATAAAGCAGAAAACTAAGCATGCTGCTCACTTGAATGCAACAGAACTTATTTAAGGTATTTTCCTCCTCCAGCAAAGAGCAGCTGAAAGATATTGTCTCTTAATTGTGGCAGAACATCTATCCAGAAACACTCATATCCTCCTTGCTGAGGAGTCAGTCATCAACAATGAAAGTGGACTGTGCTGAAAAATGTACTGAATAAATAAATGATGTGAATCTCTGTAAGGAAAGGTGTTTGTGTGCCTCTTCTGTTAAAAAATGACTACTTTAATTTCTAAGAAAAATCCAGGAGAACTGACAGGAACGGGGCAAAGAGTTTCGGCGCTCAACTTATGTGATAAGGGAGATAACGTTTTACTATGACGTTTGCCATGCAAACACAGTCAGATCACACACAGTGCTTGGAATGTATAGAAGGCTGACATAAAACACACATGCACACATCCAGGCGTAGTGAGAAGATATAAGCATGTACCAGCTAGTACCATATTCACATGATAAGATGGAAAGAAGTAGATGAGATAAGAGCAAAGCATGGGGTAGAGATTGTTGAGATGTAATTTATTAGCTATGTTTACATTGAATAGTCAGCTTGAAGATTGATGGTAAATATTAGACTGTTTTAAACATAATAGACTGGTTTTGCTTTGAGATCAAAGGGTTTTGAAGGTATAATACTGATCCACTATGTATGATGTAAACTCATCGCACAAAAAGACCTGTCACATATACGTGGCCAGATTAAATAGTGAGAGCTCTGTGAGCCATCCAGCCACAAAACAGGAAAAAAAAACCCTCAGTTCACTAATTGCTCACATGTACCTAATTGCTTCATAATGCCGCCAGGCAGAGGAATGCCTAAACAAAGGCCGAGATCTGCCACAGCTATTGTTTTCATGGGAAATGAAGACTATCCATTGAGAGCTTCAAAAGAGGAGGATTGGGAGGAAACCAGGGGGTGAGAAAAATAAGCATGTCTATTTCAAAGAAAAGAACTGAGAAATAAGGAAGCTCTAGTGTTTTGATAAACATCCAGAAGACAGAGCTTATATAAACGAGCTTTGAGAAAAAGAAGTTGAAAAATTGGTAATGTAAGTGGTGCTATTTGTGCAAAAATTATCGGCACAGGCTGCATTTCTTTTGCAGTTTTTAACACACGTGGCTTCGTGAAGAATGCAATCGTCTGGGTATCACTTAGTGTGTAAAAGCAGGACATGGTCACACTATATTCAGGAGGATCAGGAGGACTAGTGGGTACTCCTTTTTTTAATTGGCTGGTAAACTGGTAACCCATTACCAGTTGCTGGATTAGGTAATTCCAGAAGTAAAAAAAGATTTTTAACCATAAACCTTTAAAGACAGACCTTTTATGAGCTCTGAGGTTGTTACTTAGTGATATGCTTTTGTTGAAACTATCTGTTCACATTATTTTTAATTATTTTTTTAAATTATCATATTTGTGGCATTTCAACAGTAAAAAAACTATATTACCCATGATGCTGTGTAGAAAATTCCACCAATCAGGCAGTTGACTAGCCAATACAGCTCTTTAGCTCCACTCACTTCCATGAAGCACAGAATCAAGTCATGTGGCGGAGCTTCAAGAGCCGGCAAAAACAAAACAGGCCAATCTCACGCACCGAAAATGTCACTCTCAATAGTGTTCAGCCTTATATGTCTGAACTAGAATTGGTTTAAAAATCAGTCAACTGATTGTACTGTGCATAATAAATGCACATTTATTAATCACACAGCCTGGGAGCAGGCTTTTTATGACCCTGTTCCTATTTATGATCATTCTGGTAGACCATGAAGGCAGCATCAATGAAAACAGTCACACACAATGGTAACTTTAGCAACATTAGCCTTACAGAGTGCCAAGAAGCTCTTTCAGACAATCTTCTTCTTCACAATACCCCATAGATTTTCTATGGGGTTAAGGTCAGGCGAGTTTTCTGGCCAATTAAGAACAGGGATACCATGGTCCTTAAACCAGGTACTGGTAGCTTTGGCACTGTGTGCAGGTACCAAGTCCTGTTGGAAAATGAAATCTGCATCTCCATAAAGTTGGTCAGCAGCAGGAAGCATGAAGTGCTCTAAAACGTCCTGGTATACAGCTGCATTGACCTTGGACCTCAGAAAACACAGTGGACCAACACCAGCAGATGACATGGCACCCCAAACCATCACTGACTGTGGAAACTTTACACTGGACCTCAAGCAACGTGAATGCTGTGCCTCTCCTCTCTTCCTCCAGACTCTGGGACCCAGATTTCCAAAGGAAATGCAAAATTTACTTTGATCAGAGAACATAACTTTGGACCACTCAGCAGCAGTCCAATCCTTTTTGTCTTTAGCCCAGGCCAGACGCTTCCGCTGTCTGTTGTTCAAGAGTGGCTTGACAAAAGGATTGCGACCGCTGAAACCCATGTCTTGCATACGTCTGTGTGTAGTGGTTCTTGAAGCACTGACTCCAGCTGCAGTCCACTCTTTGTGAATCTCCCCCACATTTTTGAATGGGTTTTGTTTCACAATTCTCTCCAGGGTGCGGTTATCCCTATTGCTTGTACACTTTTTCCTTCCCTTCACCTCTCTATTAATGTGCTTGGACACCTCTGTGAACAGCCAGCCTCTTTTGCAATGACCTTTTGTGTCTTGCCCTCCTTGTGCAAGATGTCAATGGTCGTGTTTTGGACAACTGTCAAATCAGCAGTCTTCCCCATGATTGTGCAGCCTACAGAACTAGACTGAGAGACCATTTAAGGCCTTTGCAGGTGTTTATTAGTTGATTAGAGTGTAGCACCAGGTGTCTTCAATACTGAACTCTTTCACAATATTCTATATTGTATAATAATTTTCTGAGATACTGAATTGGGGTTTTCATTAGTTGTCAGTTATAATAATCAAAATTAAAAGAAATAAACAATTGAAATATATTAGTCTGTGTGGAATGAATGTATACATTATACAAGTTTTACTTCTTGAATGGAATTAGTGAAATAAATCAACTTTTTGAAGATATTCTTATTATATGACCAGCACCTGTATAGGGGACTTTACAGATTTTTTCTTGGACATTTTTTTCTTTCAAAAAATTTAAATTTAATTGTTTTGTTGTTTGCCAGGTGACAATCTTTGATTTGAATCGTTTATTTATATGATTCAAGATATGATTTATGTTTATTGCAAAGATGGTGCAGTTATAACAAAGATTAATACTTCAGTTTACTGATTTTATCATTTAAACTCACTTTACCTTCTGAATGAATTCTTGATATAAATACTCACTATCCACTACACTCATGTCATCAGGCCAAAAAGAATGTGAAATGTTTATAAATACTGCCATCCCTCATTGTTTAACGTCTGGATGCTTTAGTGTTCCCGCCACAATCTGAAGCCTGTTGTTGTAACAAATGTGCTGGCTCTGTCTCTCCAGGATCCTACTCTCTCAAAGGGTCCCATTCAGCTGAGGATGACAGTGACATTAAACTCCAAATAGCTGTCATGAGGGCCTTCTCTAATGAGCATGAACTTGGCTCACCACAGGAGCAAATCACACTGCCAGAATCATTATGTAATTCATCAGAAAGTCTGATACGTTTATAAAGAATACTGTAAGTGAAAAAACATAACCTAAACTGACACCATGTCTACATGGTTTACAATGAACTCCAGATTCCACCCGCATTGAGGAAATCATAACAAGCTAAAAAATGTTCACAGACTCCCAGACTATTGGTTGTGCACTCCACTTTAAGAAATCCTGGTCTAGATTAAAGATGTCACACACACAAATGTAATCTCTTATGTATAACAAAGCAACTGTGATGATTAAAGAGGTATCTGCACAAGAATGCACATTGGTCAGTAGCACTTTCTTTGTGTCTTTGGCAGGTGGAGCATGCAGTTATTTTTAGAATCTAATTACAAACCCAAAGATCAGTGCAAGATCTTTAAGACAATGTTTAGTCTTGCTGTCAGGAGCAGGAAACACTTTAATGATGTGCAGCTTTATTGGGCTTTTGAGTCTGATATACTCAAGTAATCAGTACAGTAGGATATCCTTTGTTTTTGAGCAAATTTACGTCAAATAAAGAAAGAAGAAATATTTAAAAGTATAGGTTTAGAATAGTGTGCTGAGCCAGTCATTTTTAAAAAATACAGTCCTTCAGTTTTCTGTGTTATACAAACATACAATCATAAAACTGCAGCTAACATGGCTAAAAAATAGGATTTAATCAAAAAGATTAATTCAAAGTAATTTAAGCATTCTTGTCACTCAACAGAATCATTATCTTACTATATGCTTTGTTTGCTCATTTTATTGCTATGGCCAGTATCTCTACAAAGCCAACAAAGTGGAGATAATTTTAGGGTGGTTACCACTTATTTCCTCAGAAATTAACCTGAAGGAGTAGAAGGACTTGCGTTTATCACTTAATTATTTGTGAATTAAATCAAATATGAATCAGATATTTGTGAATGAACATTATTGCCAGATTAGATTAAAAAACATATATTTTATCAAGAAATACAAATGCATGTCTCAGCATTTATTTGTGCATTAAACTGCATGTACAAATGTGTGTTTTTGTGGCTTTGTAAAACAATGTATTTGTGCACTTTATTGCTTGTGAGTGTGAACTGCAGTATGTGTGTGTGAGAACCTCCAATAACATTTATGTTATTATTTACTCACCCTCCTGTATGACTTTTTATTCTGTTGAAAACAAAAAGAAACTATTAAATACTATAAACCTACTGGTCACTCTTTAAGGTGACATAGTATCATCTGCTAAAGCAACATCCAAAGCAGTCACATGTATTTACACATTTTATGCATTTAACTTTCTTATCCATTAATTGAATTCATTTAGTAACTGTGTAAGTTATTCTGAGATAAAATGTACTAGTTGTGTTAGTAATCTTTTTATACTAACACCCCCAATTAAAACATTTTCTACAAGGCATCTAGGTTTTGACTCTCGAAAACCAGCCCTGTTTCACTCGTCCTTTTCTTATTTCAGAGTTATCCCTCCTTCCATGTCTTTCCATGAGATTCACAATCACAAAATATACATGCATTTTAATAAAAGGACATATCAGGCTATGAGAAGGACAAGTACAAACTAAAATTCAAATCTGTAATTTTTATTAACCTAATGATAATACTATTTACTATTTACACTTTAATATATATTTGATGTCTACAAATGAGCTCCATCGATCTGACGAAGAAAATCGAAATGTTATCAAATGTTAGATTTTATAATACATTGCATAATTCGAGCAATATTGATTTTGAAGTTAGAGCAAATATTTATACTTTCAAATGTCAATATATTATTTAAAATGTGACCAAAACAAGATGGATTTATTAAAATCACAGCATATTTCCTTTAATATTATAGTGACATTATATATATTATATTTTTGACAAAATCTTAGAGCTTACAATAGTAATAACTCTCTCAAAGTTCACCAAAATTATAGCTGAGAGTTTCACAACATCTCCACTGGACAGAGGGCCATAACATCTCCAGACTCTATAACGTACATGACCTGGATCAACTGCTGTGAACATCATGTTCTTGGGGCATGACACCAAGCGTGCGAAGAAATAAACTGTTGAAAATAGAGTGAAATAATTAAATGATCAAAAGTTCTCCCAGGCTATCGAAACAGTGTTTATCTCTGCAGGAGGAACATTCCTGGCAGACGCTCTGTTTTTTTTTTCATAGCATCATAGCATCTTGTTATCTGTAAGCATTAGCATTGCAGCTAAATGGAATTGTTCTCATTGTATGATTAATGAAGCCCACAAGATTTTTTCAAATGAATAGTAAAAGTTTCCTGGGAAACCTTTGTGCAACAATCACCATTTCATAAACAAAGGACAATAAATATACATGAGGACACTAAATACAGACTATAAATACAAACGAAAGACAAAAGTAAAGCATGAAAAACCTAGTGCAAGCATGCGTAAACTGACATCTAACTGGGACCAAAACTGGCCCAATCACAACACAGGGGATAAATAGCATTAGACATACATAATAGTTGTAGATTTTTTGAACTCTCTCAAATGATTCACGACACTTTGGTACAATACAGAGTCAGATGAAGATGAAGACAATACAGAGAAGCACTGGTCTGTGATAATCAATACAAACTGCTATAGCTACAGCTCTGTGTGCACCTTCTGAACTCTCCAGTGATAATTTTGTTTTAGATTTTGAGTTTGTTAACTTTATATAGTAAAGTCAGTAGCCTCAGTTTTTTGTCATCAGTTTTCAGTTAAGATACTTGATGAAATCTGTTGTGCACCTCGTCTTTTATGCACAGGGAAATAGCCTGTTGGCCATTAGGCTGACACTTGAGGAGTGGCCCCACTGTCTTGAGGGTTCTGGTAAATAGTTTAATGTATTACCTTTGCCTTCCCCATCATATATTCAGATGCTGTCTTCAGCTTCTGATGCTTCACCTGGGTTTGTACCACTTCCCTGTGTCATTCACTGCCTAAAAATGCATGATTAATGCTGTGCTGTAAAAATGTATTAGGAGCCAAACACTGAAGGTGGTTAGGCACCTATTGTATCCATTAGTACTTCTTTTTCATCTTCTTCTTCAGCACACAGATAGAGCACAGTTTCAGTATTAGCCACAGCAAAGTCTCTATCTCAAATTTGCTTGTGCCACCTATACGCCAAATTTGCACTCAGATTTCTGCTAAAAACTTTTGAACTCTAAGGGATCAAGATTTATTTCAGTTTAAAACTTTGTGAAAAATCTACATTTTGAACTCATCCTCGACAGTTTGTCCAATTTTTGTCAAAATGGTCTTATATTTTCTCCAGAAAATGCTGGAAAAAAGTAATCAAAAGATTTATAATACTGAACTTTTCTCGTAAAGCATGTTAACGAATTTGACAAAATTCGCGAAAAATGGATGTCTTCTTGCTTTAGCGGATTCTGAACTTGGTATGTGATATACAAAGATAGAGTTCAGAGTTTTACTGCCTCTAGGGTTAATTTCTTTTGGAAACTGCAGTGATATGGACTTATTGGTACGTATTTCGTGTCTCATGAAAAAGTACCCCCAGGTACGTTTTTGTCATGAGACCAGGGGCCTCATTTATAAAGACTTGCGTAGAAACCATCCTTGATTTTATCTAAGAACTTTTCTGATTTGATCGTAAGAGCGATTCAGAGAAAACGAACGTACACACGAAATCCATGCGTACGCCAGTCATTCGGTTATAAATCACAAATGATCGTGGAATTGTGTGCAGCTGAATGTTCCGCCGTCGAAACGCCCCTGCTTAATTAATTAACATATAAAAAGAGCTCATTCCTAAAGCAAAAACTCTGTGACAATGGCAAGAAAAAAGGAACGCAAGAAATCAAATTATAGTGAGGCTGAACTATCTGCAATACCAGGCATTACCACAAGGAAACGGTCGTACGCCAAGCTGGAATCTGACGTGGAGATAAGTACTTTTCCACGTCAAAGACTGTTTTTATAAATCTGTACTTTGACGTGGATTTGATCGTACGAACACTCTAAGATCAAATCAGTGCGTAAGAAAGTTTTATAAATGAGGCCCCAGGTAGCTACCCAAAATACACAGTTTTCTTCTGTCAGCCAACTTGAGCAGGGACCATTCAAATTTTGTAGTAAAATGCTGTGCAAATGCTTTGGCGTATTGTTATTAATCTTATGAATCTTATAGAATTGCTTACGGGAAAGCTATGAAATTTGGCACATAGATAGAGGACAGTCTCAATATTAACCATAACAAATTTGTCTAGCACCATTTTTCTAGCACCACCAAAACTCAGAATTTGCACTTATGTTTCTGCTAATAACTTTTGAACCATAAGATCTAAAAGCAAAATTCTTCTCCTCTCTTATTCCTTGGCTCAAGTTGATTTGAATGCAAATTTTAAATGTTTACAGGTTAAGATTTTTTAATTTTCAGAAATATCTACTTTTTTGAATCTATCCTAGACAGTTTATCCATTGTTTTTATTTATTTATTTTTTTACCAAAATTGGAAATGTATGATCTCTTTATGATATCATTCTTTAAATACAAGATATTTTAAGTGTATCTGAAGTATACTTGCAATAGTTCCACTTTAGCACAATCAACTTAGTAATTATCTAAGTATAGTACAGTAAGTATATCTTTACACTGCAAAAGAAAGGCTTATCTTATAGTATTTTTGTCATGTTTCTAGTCAAAATATATAAAAATTGATTGATTGAAGAATAGTGTACTTACCCCACTGGCAGATAATTTATAATATAACTGTATACTACAATATAACTGTAATTTTGCCTAACTAGTACATGCACCTATGATTTTTTTTATTTATTTATTTTTTTTTTAGAAATTTTATTAGAAAAATACTTAGTAAGATAAGCCTTTTTTGCAGTGTAGTTGGACCTCAAGACTACTTCTGCAAAATTAAAGTGCGTTAAGCACAACGTTGCAATTGCAGGGTATTTTTATTAAGCACATAAATATGTAAATGTACTAAGCACAAAATAAACGTATTTTTACTTCATTCTAGTATTTTTTTACTAGGGTGCAAATACTCTGCTGTTGAAAATCAGCCATTTTGGCATTTTACTACAAAAGTATAAACAAATCATTTGTATCTGTTGCAAAATTTGGCAGTTGGAATGCAACTGGACAAGGAGGCTGAGAACTGGCGCAAGAGAGTTGAACTACTGTCCTGATCACGCAACTTACTCTGCCTGAAAACATTGAGCCTTTTCACTCTCTTAAACCATTTGTGTATGCACTACACAATCCGTCCTGGATCCCACAATCAAAATGGCTCAATGGGAAAAGTCCTGCTACTTACTTTGGCCAATCTGCACCTGTTTCCCAGTGAATGCAACAGTTTTAAAGTGGCTGGAATTACAGTGTTTCATTGTTTCTGTCTTAAATTGGTCATGACATGGATAATTTGTTTTTAAAATTAATTTAATATGTTCCTTGACATTCACTTTTAAAGTTAATGACATTTTTCTGCATGCAGCGCAGTGTGGAAAAGCTTTGTTTCTGTTCTTATATTTCTTCATTTGGCAGATTAATGATCCTTTCTCTTCTCTTGACATCAATGAAGCCATTTTACTCTCTGCTGCTCTCTAACTTTTTGCCTTGACAGTATTTACCCCTCTCACCAGGCCAGCACGTGCAACACCCCTTAGCCCTTGGCTCACAATTCTCTTTGTGCCAAGTGAACCAGGCTCAGAGCTGCTGAGAGGAAATGGCATGAGACAAAAAACCCAGCTGACTTGAGCAAACATCAATCTCTCCTGTCCTCTGTTTCTGTTGCCAAGATCTCTTACCAGCAAAACAAAATCAGCAAAACCTCAGACTCACAGAAATTACTACATTCTCCTATCTACTCCTGGTCTATTTCCTCCCACTGTTCTTACTGCTGATGACAGGTGGCAATCATCAGGTTCTTTACACCACTTACCCAAAACCAAATTCCACCTACTTATTCCACTACTCTCCTTTTCCTCTTCCCTCACAGAACCCAGATTCTCCATGCAATTTTTCTCTACTATCGGTCTCTTAGATTCAAGACCCTCCCACCTTCTACAGGAGATCTCCCCAATGCTGCTTCTCGTTCTGACACACATCAACATGTCTCTCACTACTGGCAACTTCCCCACTGCATTTAAGCAGGCTTGAGTAACTCCATATCTTAAAAAGCAACACTCAATCCTACAGCAGTTGAAAAATACAGATGATCAGCTCTCATGCCTTTCTCTACTTAATGACAATCAGTGTGTCCCCAAGAGTAGACCCTTAGTGGAGGCTGTCCTGCTTTCTGTAGCTGAAACTCTTTGGCTGGCAAAAGTGAACTCCAAATCGTGCAAGTGTATCACCTGTTATTTAAATTGTGATTAAATTATACCGTAAATAGAAACTGAGCAAGAATGCATTTTTTTATAAACACTGGGATTGATGTTACGATGCTTTCCACACTGCACAATTAATCTTCTTTGCATCAAGTGTAGAGTGCCCTTTATGTCAGATCTCTGGATTTCCTGTGTATCCAGTTGCCAGTTCTCAAGTTAAGCTTTGATTGTTTTTGCATATTTTGGACCATTGTGTCTTTCTTTATTTGCTGTGTTTTCTATGTTTATTTAGTACTTTGACTTTCTAGTATAGATAACTTTGACTTTTTGAAGAATCAAGTCCCTTGGCTTTTTTGCTCTTCTGCTATTGGGTTCCACTGTAGTGGAGCTCAGTGTGTAAATACTCCGAGACCCAGGTTCAATCCTCACTTCAAGCAGCCCACTACATCAAGTTTGTCTAGTGTTTCATGGAAGCCTGTTTCTGCCACTGAAAAATAAATAAAAAAGGTAATTGTGACCTTTTTATCTCACAATTCTGAGTTTTCTCAGAATTGCATAATACAAACTCCCAATTCTGTCCCACTACTCTTTGAAGATCCTCCCCAATTCTCCAAGGTTTTGAGGCTGATGTTTGGCTCCCTCCACAGATTTTCTATGGGATTAAGGTCTAGGCCACTCCAGGACCTTAATCTGCTTTTTCTTGAGCCACTTTTGTTGCCTTGGCTGTGTGTTTTGGGTCACTGCGATGCTGGAATACCCATTCATGACCCATTTTCAAGGGTTCTCACCCAAGATTAGACGGTACATGGCCCTGTCCATCGTCCCTTTGATGCGGTGCAGTTGTCCTGTCACCTTAGCAGAAAAACACTCCCAAAGCATAATGTTTCCAAATTCATGTTTGATGGTGGGGATGATGCTCTTGGGGTCACAGGCAGCATTCCTCCTCCTCCAAACAAGGCGAGTTGAGTGCCAAAGAGCTTGATTTTGGTCTCATCTGACCACAATTCTTTCACCCAGTTCTGAATCATTCAGATGTTCACTGGCAAACTTTAGACGGGCCTGTACATGTGCTTTCTTGAGCAGAGGGAACTTGCAGGTGCCGCAGGATTTCAGTCCTTCACGGCGTAGTGTGTTACCAATTGTTTTTTTGGTGACTATGGTCCCAGCTGCCTTGAGATCATTGACAAGATAGTTCTGGGCTAATTCCTCACTGTTCTCATGATCATTAAAACTCCATGAGATGAGATCTTGCATGGAGCCCCAGACTGAGGGAGATTGACAGTTATTTTGTGTTTCTTCCATTTGCTTATAATCGCTCCAGCTGTTGTCACCTTCTCACCAAGCTGCTTGGCGATGGTCTTGTAGCCCATTCCAGCCTTGTGTAGGTCTACAGTCTTGTCCCTGATATCCTTGGACAGCTCTTTGGTCTTGGCCATGGTGGAGAGTTATCTCAGCTTGGTACCTGTATAAAAGACACTTGAGACCTCTGAAAAAGCATCTTGCAGTAACTTTTATTTGATCTTAATTTTTAAAAACCAGGGCTGCCAACTCTCACCACACGTTTATTTTCTCATGCATTGCCAGTGATGCTGGTTCTGTATGATTTCTTGTTTTTTATACAGCAATTTCAGATGAGGAAGAAGAGTGCTATTTTCCTGAATATAAGCATGATTGCAAATATAAAACTAATTTGATACAATTTAAAAACAAGTTGATATTAAGTGCACAGTATTGTCTGTTTTTACCCTGTAAGGCCAATGAAAATAGTTAGAAATTAATCCACAGCAGAAGCATATTTAAAAATAATTTATTTCCCCACCATCATTTCATATTTCTATGCTATATGTTATATTTAAAACATTTATCTTATAACATTATGCAATTATTATAGTTATACTTGTTTTAAATGATGCATTTAAAATGAATGCATCTAATGCCACTTCAGTTTTACCTCTGCAGTGGAAGCATAGATTTTGTTGATACTGATCTCATTTCATTAGAAACAGCCCTGTAGCGCGTTATTATTCTGAATATAAGATATAAAAGATGGTAAGAAGTGTACTTCTAAAGTGTCTAAAGTAACAGATGTTTTGTCAGAGTGTCAGGAGCACGAAAGAAGCAAACACTTTTTTTCAAAAACTTCAAAAATCTTCACACAAATGTTTGAACTGTACACTTCTTGTGATTAAAAACGTTTATGTATGTGTGTTATTTTTTTTTTTACAAGCAAGACATTTCAGTGTTGGAGAGTAAAAGTGAATAGTACAAGAAAGACTAGTTTTCTCAATGATTTTATGGAGGGAAATAATATACTTTTCTAGTTTCAACGTTAGTTCTTCTGACACAAATTATTAAAAGGAAGAAATATCAGCTAAATGACCCACATTTGGTTTCTGACCCCTGAAAATGTGGATAAAATAAACCCTGGATAAAAAAACTACAACCTGATAAGTTGAAAACCTGATAAGTTCCTTCCCGCTCATCACTCGACTTAACGTGACTACATTCAAGATGGCGGCGATCGCTTAACTTCTTGCTGTCACTGTCTGTATAAATCTTCTCGTAAATAAACTACCGGTTTTCTGAGTTCTCAATGTCTCGTTTTAAATGTCAGGGCCCTTGGAAGTCTACCAATGAAGTGTGGAGCTACTCTGTGCCCCGTAAATGGCATAAAACAGTGATTTATTTACATGGCTCCTTCGATGCCCTGTTGACTCTCATTGACAACCTGTTGTGAGCATCGGCTAACTGACCCCAGATTTCGGACAGCAGTGGACAAGACGAGATGAGATATGCAAGGTACGTTCACACTCGGTATCATGATTCAATACACTTTAGGTCAATATCACACCGGAGTTCTCCTTTAAGAACCAAAATCTAAAAGGATATTAGGAGACAGGCACGGTGACTAAAGAACACATAAAGTGCCTTTTCTTATTTTGGAATGCTCACTATTTTAAAATATAATGCAAGATTAATGCAAGATTACCAAAGTCAAAATATTTTACTGATAGACCTACCAACTCTGTGTGAAAATAAAAACATAATAATGCTGGCATCTTTCTAAAGCCATTTTAACCTCCTTGTAATTTGGCTTCAAATTCAGATCAATTGCATTTTGAGCCCCCTTGTAAAAGAGTGGAATACTAAGTAAAAATTAATTGATCTATCTATAATCTAAAATCTAAATTTAAGCCAGGGGTTGATCCTGGTATTTCCGACTAATGCAATGTTTATTTTAGAGCTGTTTCAGCATTCCAGTGAAATTTCTCAGCATTTCTGACTTTTGGACCTCGTATCTAAATTTTCTCCATCAGTCAATTGTTTTCCATTTTATTTAGCAATAACAGAAGACTGTGCTCCCAAAACGGCTGTAATCAAGGAAATCTTTGAATGTTATTTTCTAAAGAGTTCCTAAGTCTATTGTAGTTTATATGCAAAGCATTTAGATTCACTCAGGAAAAGGTGTTGCCAAATAATCTGACAGTTGGATCAATGGTTTTGTTTTCACAATGACTGTTTATACACAAATGCAGCAATAAACAATAATGGCACCACCAAGGCTAGGTCATCACATTCAATCTATGCCAACATTGTGATCCACAGACAACGCTGAAAAATATTTTTTTGCAAATTCTCCAAAAATATCTTCCTCAGAAGAATGAGCTTTACCCTCAAATCGAAGAGTCAACCTACTGTACACCAAGGCTGTGCACAGACATTCTGCTGGATGGGTGCTCATAATTATACATTAAAAATAAAGTTACATACTATTGAACATCTATTAATTAACACTGTACAGCTGCTGCCAATCAAATGAAATCAGTTTTAACTAAATCTATCGGCCATTTTCATAATATGTTTACTCCACATTACAGTTGCATATAGGCCTAAATTAATATTTTCAATATAGAAATATGTTATGCAAAGTTATGCCAACTTGAGCAACTAACTGATCCAAATTAGTTATTTTAGCCATGATGACCTGAGGAATATGTAACGTTTAGGCAAAAATAATGAAGCTTTACAACTCTGAATTCTGTTGCATTAGTGCGGCCGGTAACACTTTAGAATACTGCTTCTTACTTACTGCAGAACTAATAAGGAATTATTGAAGAACTAACAGGTAACTATTCATCAACACTTGACTCACTACTGTTAACTACTAAGGAAGATGTGTTAACTAATTAGTATGTAATACAATTTTATGAATGTGTTAAGTAACAGGTAGCTAATCAATAACTAATGTATTCTGTCATACCTCCTGAAGAACTACTATTAATTATCTAATAGTTAAGGTTAAAAAAATAACTATGAAGTAACTACTAATGAACATTGAGTTGTGACCCTTTCATATATAAATGTTATTAGCAGTAGTAGTAGTATGCAAATGCAATGTTAATAAATGGAATACACTTTATAGAGGTTTTACCTATGTATTGAATTGTCTTGTGAATGTTTTGTAAGAAATTCACTTTTCTTACAAAAGAAAATCATTCGCTTCTGATAGGAATCCAACCACCACTCCAGTGCCATGCGATAATTTACCGAAGTTTTTATATTTTGTATAAAGTACTGTGTGTCCTCAGCATATACCATATTAATTCAGTTCCTGTATGTAAGGCCAGGACTGAGGGAAAGTAAAAATACAGGTAACCCATTAGTAATTAATAAAGAATTATTAGATAATTCTGCAAGACTCATTTCAAACCTGCAACAGTTGGCCTATTCTTAAGCACAAATATAGTGAACCCTTAAGTAATTAATAAAGAATTATCAGATAATTACGCAAGAATTACTTAGAACCTGAAACAGTATTCTAAAGTGAAAACAAAGGGAACCCATTAGTAATTAATAAACAATTATCAAATAATTCTGCAGGACTTATTTCAAACCTGAAACAATAGGCCTATTCTAAAGAAAAATTAGTGAACCCTTTAGTAATTAATAAACAATTATCAGATCATTTCGCAAGAATATATTTCATTTCCATTATAGGCTAATAATAGTAGTAGGCCGTAACAAAGTAGTAGTACTTTGTAATTGTCCTTTTACTCAAGTAATTTTGAAAATGAACAGGCCTATTTATAATTTTACTGGAGTGATATTTTATTGGGGTATCTGTACTTTTACTCAAGTACTTGATTTGTGGGCCACAGCCTGATTATTATGGTGACTATTTGCATATACCTGTTCAGTAGTAGTTAGTTTTTTGAACCATAACTACTAGATAATTAATAGTAGCTCTCCAGGAGGTATGACAGAATGCATTAGTTATTGATTAGCTACCTGTTACTTAACACATTCACAAAATTGTATTAAATACTGATTAGTTAACACATCTTCCTTAGTAGTTAACAGTAATGAGTCAAGTGTTAATGAATAGTTACCTATTAGTTCTTCAATAACTCCTTATTAGTTCTGCAGTAAGAAACAGTATTCTAAAGTGTTACCTTGCGGGCTTATGTATTTTGAGAAATACATGGCATCTTTCCAAAAAGGAAGTGTAGTCTAAGACAGCAGATGTTGCTAGTGGGTGCTTAATTCCTGAAAGACTGTCTTGTGTACCCAGCCCATGTTTCTTACGTAAAACCTTACACCCTCGTATTTCCAGACAATATGTCAAGACACAATGGATGGAAGTGGTGTGCATGTAACCGAGTCATTTAATTTGGTGTCATTACAGTATATCTGCTTTTCACATCAAGCTTGAGTCAGGAGACATTCCCAGAACGAAAATAACCAGCGTGTACCTTTTGATCAAGGGCGAGTGTAATTGAATTTCAATTTCCTATAAAAGGCGAAAATGCAATTTTCTTTAAATAAAACAATGGAAGACATTGTACGTCGTGTGTGCAACAATAGCACGTCATCTGTGCACAACGATAACCATCTTAGTGTAGGAAGAGGCCTTACACCGAAACTGATAAACTTTCACTTTAATGACTTGGAGCACTGAGATGATTGTGTGTTTAAATGCATGCTATTGTTCTTTATCACACCGTTTTATCAATCTACAAAGGATTTTTAATTAGTTCTAAAGGCACGCATTTCCGATGAGCCAATGTTGCGAAAAGCATTAATGTAGTGCACAAAAACATTGATCTGTAAACATATAACCAAGTATAACCCCAGTAAGTACTTGATTTTTAATGTACTTAACTATTAAAAATTAAAAAATACTTATCAGTGAAAAAATAATAATTTTCAGTCTTATATTCTTATATTAGTATTACTGTACATCATTTGAAATTGTTGTGGCAGCAGGGACAACACAGTCACAATTTTCACACAATGACAATTTGCAATTATATTATGCTTTTGGAAAATTGGTGACAAATTTGTATGACCTTAGTTGTACATTTTCATACAACCAGCTAACCCACTGATGGTTATGTTTGCAGATTGCACGATTTCCCATTAGTCCAGGTTGGCAGGAAGATGCATGGGCATTAACAAGTGTTATTTTAAAGTTATTTATAGTTTTTACTTTTGACCATCAGGCAGCGGAAACACTTGCATGATGGCAGCAGACTGAACAGACTGTTACCAGGATGTGTAGGGTACTTGATGATTTTAACAGACCTGTTACTGCATCTGACGTATATATCTTGCAGTGAGGAAAGGGCAGTCCCTGAGATGCACTCTGCTTAGTGCACTACTATCTGAAAGGGTTTACAGTCCTGCTTGAAGCAGATGCTGTACCAACTGAGATGCACCAAGTCAGAATGCTTTCTATGGTCCCTGTATAAAAAGTTTTTCAAGATTTTTGCAGGAAAATGCGAGGCTGGACAGACTTTGTCCTGCCAGGCAAACAAATGATGTGAATAATGTGATTTATCTGAATGTTGACTTGAATTGACTTTTATCTATTTGAGCCAGTGCCAGTTCATGATTTATTTATCATTCTGTTGATTTTCCATGAGAAAAGCAATTAAAAGCTCTTTCAGTAATATGCTGTTATGCATTTTTGTAGAGATTTCTACAATATAGATTATTTCAAAGCAGCCTAACAGTGATAAACAGGAAAATAACAGTGGTAATGTTGCAAAATGCATCAATTATGAAGCAACTTCAGTTTCAGCTATAAAGCATGCAGAATATAATAGTGTCATTATTTTGCTCAATTTAGTTAATGCGGATACAGTTTGGTTCAATAAAGTTGATCAAACTCAATTTAGCTACAAAGCAGCTCTAATATAATTATTATTCAGCTCAGTTCAGTTCAAGTTTTGCACTTATTCGATAGCGTCAGTGCAGTCCAATCAATAATATTTTTGGTCACACTTTATTTTAAGGTCCAATTCTCACTATTAACAAACCATTAAAGTGTTAGTTCACCCCAAAATGAAAATCAGCCCATTATTTACTCATCCACAAGCCATTCTAGGTGTAAATGACTTGCTTCTTTTTAGGCAAATTCAATCAGAGTTATATTAAAAATGATCTTTCAAGCTTTATCATGGCATAGGTGGGTGTTTCTCTTCAACAGGTCAAAACATGCCCAATAAAGCACATCCATCCATGATAAAATGTGCCTCACATGGCTCCAGGGAGTGAATAAAGGCCTCATATAGCGAATCGATGCATTTTTGTAAGAAAAATATCCATATTTAAAATGTGATAATCATTTTAATCTAGCTTGTGCTAACTGTCATACACAGAAACAGCTCTGGATGGATGACATAGGATGTTGGCGTGAAGAGATTGTTGTTTTGATCACAAATTAGAAGTTCAAAATGAGGATTTGTAAAGAAGAACATCAGAGGATTTTTATGAAAGCCAAGAGGAGACAGCTTTTCCTTTTCTAAAGTAAGGAAACTTACTTTAGTGAAGTGAATATTACATTTTGAATATGTTTTTCTCACAAAAATGCATCGATTCGCTATTCACCCCACGGAACCATGTGAGGCACTTTTTATTATGGATGGATGCACTTTATTGGACTTGGTTTGGACTGATGAAGAGAAACATCCACCTATTGCCATGATAAAGCTTGAAAGAGCCAGGATATTTTTTAATATAACTCTGATTGGGTTCATCTGAAAGAAGGAAGTCATATATGCCTAGGATGGCTTGAGGGTGAGTAAATAATGGGCTTTTTTTATTTTTGGATGAACTAACCCTTTAACTATGACGTTTGCCTCAAACTCCTACACTGCAAAAAACGCTTTTCTTACTTAGATTTTTTTGTCTTGTTTCCAGAAAAAAGAAGTTAAAATTAAGTAAGTTTTTGCTAAATTCAAGCTAAATAATCTGCCAATAGGGTAAGCAAAACAATCTTATTTCAAGCAGAAAACTAGATTATTTATTTTACCCCATTGACAGATTATTTTAAATCAAAATTAAGTGTGTTTTTGCTTGAAACAAGCTAAATAATCTGCCAATGGGGTAAGAAAAATAATCTTGTTATAATTGGTGTAATATATTGGTGTGAGATCTCCACTCCTTAGAGCTGGGAGATTGAGCGTTGTCAGGCTTTCCACTCATTTTTGAGAGTCTCTGTGAAGCCTCCGTTCCCTGGAAGCTCCGCTTCTAGTACTTCCAAGCGTGAGTGTAGCCAGGTCTCTCCTCACTTAAGAGTTTCTGAGACCTCCACTCTTAAAGAGCTGGCGGATTGAGCGTTGTTGGGCTTCCCCTCATCTAGAGAGTCTTTGGTGAAGCCTCCGTTCTCCAGAAGCTCCGCTTCTGCACTTGCAACCGTGAGTGTAGTCAGGTCTCCCCTCACAAATAGGGGTTATGTTTGAGACCTCCACTCTAAGAGCTTCTCGTAGCATTGAGCGTAGAGAGTCTTCTATGAAGCCTCCGTTCTCCAGAAGCTCCGCTTCCGGTACTTCCAAGCGTGAGTGTGCCAGGTCTCCCCTCACAGAAGGGTTTATGCTGGAGGCCTCCACTCTAAGAACTTCTCAAGCTAGAAGCTCCGCTTCCAGTACTTCCAGGCGTGAGTGTAGCCAGGTCTCCCCTCACCGAAAGGTTTTGTGTGAGACCTCCACTCCTAAGAGCTAGTGGATTGAACGTTGTCAGGTTTCCTCTCATCTTAGAGGGTCTTCTGTGAAGCTTCCGTTCTCCAGAAGCTCCGCTTCCAGTACTTTCAAGCGTGAGTGTAGCCAGGTCTGCCCTCAAAAAAGGGGGTTTATGTTTGAGGCCTCCACTCTAAGAGCTTCTCGTAGCTTTGAGCGTAGAGAGTCTTCTATGAAGCCTCCGTTCTCTAGAAGCTCCGCTTCCAGTACGTCCAGGCGTGAGTGTAGCCAGGTCTCCCCTCACCGAAAGGTTTTGTGTGAGACCTCCACTCCTAAGAGCGAATGGAATGAACGTTGTCAGGTTTCCTCTCACTTTTAGAGGGTCTTCTGTGAAGCCTCCGTTCTCCAGAAGCTCCGCTCCCAGTACTTCCAAGCGTGAGTGTAGCCAGGTCTCCCCTCACCGAAAGGTTTTGTGTGAGACCTCCACTCCTAAGAGCTAGTGGATTAAAACTGGTCAGGTTTCCTCTCATTTTAGAGAGTCTCTATGAAGCCTCCGTTCTCCAAAGCTCCGCTTCCAGGCTTTGCTGCCGCCTGAAACAATATATGGTGTTTTCCCTCGCTATGCTCTGGGCACCTCTTCAAATCCACAATAGTGGTGAGTACTCATGTGGAAACTTTGAGCACTCCCTAAAAACCCACATAGAGTGGTAAGTGCACACACAAGTCCTTGGGCACTTTCAGAAATCCACATGAAGTGGTAAAGATCCCCCGCTAAAGGGTAGGGTTCTTTTCTAAAAATCCTGGATGGTATGGGTTACGCAGTACCACTCCGTTCCCATTCTAGAGTTGGTTCTAAAAACCCCTGGGTTTTTCCAACCCCACTCCAGATAGCACTATTTTAGGCTCGAGTGTCGCTAGGCTTCCTCTCATCTGAGAGTCTTCCTGTAGAAGCCTCCACTCTCCTGAAACTCCACTTAGGTGGTTCTATTGCTTAGGCTCTTGGAGCCTCATGAATCACCTCCAGTGTTGAGTGTAGATAGGTCTCTGACCTCCACTCCCAGAGTTCCCCGCAAAGCACAGAGTGTTGCCAGGCTTCCTCTCATTTGAGAGTCTTTCTGGAGCCTCCGCTCTTCAGAACCCCCGCTCAGTATGAAGACTTAATGGTAAGCTTCACTACTTTCTGTGGCGGTGAGTGTAGTTAGGCCTACTCTCGCTTAGAAGTATCAGGCCTCCACTCCTAGGAGTTCCGTGCTTGGGTAGCCGAGCTAGCTGTGACATCGGCCCAAGCGATTCTCGCTGGAAGTGGGGAGTGATGTTCCTTCTTGACTCCTCAATCAGTCAGTTGTTCACTTACTCCTCAGCATGGCAGCGTTGGTATAGACGTTCCCATAGTGTCCACCAGGACGCAGCATAGAGTTCCCTCCGGAAGGGAACGTCTGGGTTACGTATGTAACCCCTGTTCCCTGAGGACAGGGAACGAGACGCTGCGTCTCGTAGCCATGCTTCGGGCCCCACTTACGTCTCCGTCAGACAAAAAGATGGTTGATGTATTCACTAGCGCCTCTTTTATACTGGTAGGCGCCTTGTGATGATGTCATAGGCTGGCGCCGGCCAATGTCAAAGTTCATTGTTGTTGTTCTATAAGAGCTTCAGAACCGGTCACGCTGAAGGCAGTTCCCATAGTGTCCACCAGGACGCAGCGTCTCGTTCCCTGTCCTCAGGGAACAGGGGTTACATACGTAACCCAGACGTTCTCTGAGTCACAGGTGACACTGTGCCAGAACTTGGGAGTTTTGGGAAATGCACCCCCACCTGACACAGCTCATTGGCTCAATCAAGGGCATACGTTTGGGAGGGGCAAAATGTTTATCCAACCAACTGAATAAACAACGATTGGGGAAACCTATTTGTCATCATTTCTGAAATTCCATTTAGTGACATCAGTAAAACAAAATTCTATTTTATCATTTGATATCAACTAGCGATTTTATATATGTTAAACATGCTGAATAATTTAATAGGAGTCATAAAAACATTAGGGCTCAGTTCTCAAGTGTTGGCAGACTAAATACAAGTTCAAAGGAAGAGAGAGACACAATGAATTTCCTCGGGAACATTCCCCAAGAGATATGAACCCGCCAACAGATGAGAGTCTCCGATGGCTTCCCTTCCCATGCCTGCTACTCCTGAAATGTGCCACTTACAGTCGCTTAGTTACATCACAATTGAAATTTTCAAAACATTTTGTTCAGATTCCACATCATATAGTCATTTATGCACATCACAAATTGCCAGTGTTTTGGTATGTTAATGCAACTGATTATAATTCTCTGCTATTTCTTGCATAATCAATTGCTTATGACGTTGATCAAAATATATTATATAGGTTCTATGTTGCAAGTCAATCTCGAATTACACTAATGAATGGGAATGGGGAATGCAAAGTGTTACCTTCAACTGCAAGCAAACATAGACAGAACACAACATAGAGTTACAAATACTGACAATGGAAGAACAACAGCCAAGAAGAAGAAAGAGGAGTGAGTATGCGTGGTGGAAGGGTAGAGAGGCAAAACAGAGGAAGAGACGTAGGTGGACGTAGGTACATTTCTGATGAAAGAAGTTCCACTGTTGTGGCATCACAATAACCAAGGTGAGTACAAAGGTAGAGTTGAATATTGTGAGAACATTTTGTCTTTTTGTTGAGAGACCAACAATAAAAGTGTAGATGTGAACACTGTCCAGTCTCTTGCAATCAATATCCCACATAGAGAAATGTGTGAATTTGTGCTGTTGAAATTGACATTATGACATATAAAAATGTGAATGCCTGTGCATTTTCATTCACTGTGGTGAAAACCGTAGTCACCGTTTACATCAGGAACCCTGACAGAGTACACTGTTATACTGACAAAACACATTTTGATCGTGTTTGTGAATAATGACACAGTGACTTGTCTTTCTGCTACACTGATATGTTCATTGACATAAATACTTACTTTTGTGAGATAAGCTAAGGATTTTGTTGCTGTTCATATAGATTGTTTTAAGAAATGCACTTATAAATGTTAAGGATGGATTGAGAAATTTTTCAAAGCAACTGAGTCAATTAGTGAACAAACTCCATCGCACACCTGCAAGTGATAGGTGCGTAGGATAATAAGACCAACCAGGTGGATCGTTTCAACAGACAAGCAATTCCCGCACACTATCATAACTTGCAAAGAAGTAATATTTATTGAAACAATGTGTGTTTCGAAACGTTGTGTCAATAAATATTACTTCTTTGCAAGTTATGATAATGTGTGGGAATTGCTTGTCTGTCAAAGCAACTGAGTAAAATCCAAATAAGCTTTACAGATCTTTACTGGAAATGGTTTAAACAATGTTTTTCGTGCTTGTTCATTGAATTACTGTACAGTACATTTGGGACCTGTCAGTGGAATTTTTATTTAACACATTATCAGTATTAATGCTTTACAAATTAATTGCTAAAATTATAAAATAAACATTACTCAGGACTTTAAATTAGAGAGGTATTATATTCAAATTATAGTACTTATGTATGCATTACTTAAAAAAAAACATATATGTGACCCTGGACCACAAAACCAGTCTTAAGTCGCTGGGGTATATTTGTAGCAATAGCCAAAAATACATTGTATGGGTCAAAATTATTGATTTTTCTTTTATGCCAAAAATCATTAGGAAATTAAGTAAAGATCATGTTCCATGAAGATTTTTTGTAAAATTCCTACTGTAAACATATCAAAATGTAATTTTTGATTAGTAATATGCATTGTTAAGTACTTAATTTGGACAACTTTAAAGTTGATTTTCTCAGTATTTTGATTTATTTGCACCCTCAGATTCCAGATTTTCAAATAGATGCATCTCGGCCAAATATTGTTCTATCCTAACAAACCATACACCAATAAAAAGCTTATTTATTGAGCTTTCATATGATGTATACATCTCAGTTTTGTAAAATTTAACCTTATGACTGGTTTTGTGGTCCAGGGTCACATATAAGTATATATAAAAAAATGTACTTTAAACAGTATCTACACTACACTTTACATTTAGTGTATAAAACTTTTTATATATATTTAGTACTTTTAGTTAATCTGTGACCCTGGACCACAAAACCAGTCTTAGCACGGGTTGTAGCAATAGACAAAAATACGTAGTATGGGTCAAAATTGTAAATTTGTTTTATGCCAAAAATCATTAGGATATTAAATAAAGATCATGTTCCATTACAGTTTTTTCGAATCGTTTTTGCACTAATAACTGAACCTTAATGTCAGGTTTAATTTTTTTTACTGTAGCTGAGAACAGTATAGACACAGTGGTATCATTGAAATACTGTAATGTGGAATTTACTGATAAAATAAATCTCAACATAGGTTTTCTAAAGGAAAAATTTTGATTCAAATTTTTAGCTGTTTTTTTTTTTTCAGCAGGGTACAGTATACAGTTTACAGTGCTGAAGAAAAACTGTTAAAACCAGCCTAGGCTGGTTGGCTGGTCTTAGCTGGTTTAAGCTGGAAGTAGCTGGTTTTAGCTGGTCTCCAGCCTAGTCAGGCTGGTTTTAGTTGGTGGTTTCCCAGCCTGATCAGACAGAAAAGTGGCCAATACCCCTCTAAAACCAGCCCACTGACCAGCTATGACCAGCTAAACCAGGCTGGCAAAAACAGCCAAACAGCCTAGGCTGGTTTTAGATGTTTTTTTTTTCAGCAGGGTTAGTTTGTGTACCAACATTCTTGATACATTCTTTTTTTTTCCACCAGGGTAGCCATTAACTCATTAAAAGCACAAAAGCAATAACATAAAAATGACATCTTGCATTCAGTAATGTTGAATATGAAAATGTGTTCTGTAAAAGAGGTACATGGGGCCATAGAAACCATATCTGATAAAGAATGAAATATAACATCCATAGATACACAGTTAAAAAAAAGGTACTGCAGAGGTACAATTTAGTTCCTGGGCAACAAAACATATAAAGGTACCTTTAAAGGTACACAATGGGTCCTTATTGTACAATTATGTACCCAAAAAATGTACCCTTGGTAACACCCCAGTGACAGCTATACCCTAAAAGGTATAGTTTTATACCTTTTTTTTCTGAGAGTGTATCATCTGGGTCATATTCTGTGTTAAATGGTGTCAAATGATCTATCCTGAAACATGCACTATTTTCCATAAAAGCTATGCTTCAAGGGTAATGCAACAGTTACTTATCATTTTAAGCAGATATATCAACTGATAGTTTAATCTTTGTAATGAAATGAATGCACACTCATCTCAGATGTAATGTGTGAGTTGCATTTTGAAATAGTAATACTTTGATGTTAAGTTGTGCCATTTTTGAACAGGTGATTTAAGTTCAATGAACAAATGATCTTTGGCTTGTGTGTATTGTATCCAAGCATTTGAAAAATGTGTTAAGTGGTTTGAAAAATGTGCATTTTGATCATTGGTTGTGTATTATGTGTCTAGAGTTTTGAAAAATGACATTACGGTTCTGTTATTAGTGCAAAAACGATTGTAAAAAACTGTAAGATATTTTGTAAATTTGCTACCGTAAATCTAATTTTTAATTAGTAATATGCATTGCTAACATCTTCATTTAGACAACTTTAAAGGCAATTTCAGATTTCAGATTTTTTTTTTAAAGTTATATCTCGGCCAAATTTTGTCCTATCCTAACAAACCATACATGAATGGAAAACTTATTTATATAAAAAATGGCCCTTTATAACTGGTTTTGTGGTCCAGGGTCACATTCAGTTAATTTAGTTGGTACTAGCAATTTCCAAGTGGGCATTTCTGCTTTTTTCCCCAAGTAAATCCCACTCAAATTTTCTTTTTTAGTGTACACAGGTTTAACACTGCCTTGTTCCTCTTCTGCTACAAGCTAAGTAGTGTACATTTTACTTGAACTTGTGCTTTTTTCTGCATCAACTGATAAGATTACAAAACACAAAGTAAATATTACTTTTAAATTTCTATTTGAATTTACTTAAGCACAAATAATTACAAGGAAACAGCAAGGTAATACTGAATTAAACTTGAGATTTGGAAGTAAAAGACTGAAATTGTATTTTTTTAAACATATTACAATCCTTTTTTTAATTTACTTTTTTTTTTTAAATGTCATAATGTCATCATTTTGCTCATATGCAACAAATCACAATTGGGCATCAAGACCTGCAGTGTAAACAAGGCCAATGTCACTGCCTTGATTCACAGCAGTTGCTGCAACACATGAGACTTGCAAAGATTTCCAAGTAAACGTTCTGCCTTACTCACACGGCCCACCTGAATGGTTTAGCCACTTGCATGTTGGATGCCAGCTTAGAGTACATAAATTTAAGTGCAAAGCAGACAGCGAGTGCTGGGACTACCGGTGAGAATATTCAGTCAATGAGAGGTGGATTCAATGACGTGACAACAGACATAGATTAGGAGAATCTCACAAAGACCATCTCTAGGGAGACTGAATACTCTCCTTTCTCTTGCTCTGTGGCCATCAAGGGCTTTTCATGGGAAGGAAGCAATCTGGAAGCTACTTCCCTCAATTGTATGTTTCATCTTTAGGCAAACAGAAGATGCAGCAAAGGGTAAGAGCAAAGCCAAATCTGCAGCAATGCCACGGTCCATGCAGTCAACATAAGGTTTATGAGCAAGCTATTTTAAAACAACATGAATATGAATAACTGCATGCTACTTTTACACTACCAAGTGATTTAACTCAGTAAGTTGGTTTATAATGATGCCTGATCAACGAGAAGTCTCATTTTGTCTATTTGTGCCATACAGGCTTGTGGTGTTGGAGCAACGTTATTTATAGTCTACACACAAGATCTCAGGTTCACTCAATGGACAGCCAATAATGAGGACATTGTTTCACTAGTGAAAACCCAACTTATTCAGTCCTTCTTGGCAACAGAATTAGACAGGAAGAGCCAAATCAGCATGGAAACCTTGATGTTAACAGACCATTTGCCTGCTATTTGTCAGCGTTTCAAAGAACTATCTATTCTAAGTTGCACATGGCTTTGCAGAAATTACAGACTTGAATCTCAAAGGAAAACACAGTCCGCATCAGGTGCAGACACGCAGGGTAGAAATCAGTGGAAGTGTCCAAGCACATTGCTGTGGCCGTTAAAGGGATTGTTTATGAGTGAAAGCTAGCTGTAAACACCTTTGAATTCACTTCAGGCTTTTCACTACAGAACAAACCAGTCTTTCACTGCAAGGGTAAAAGCCAAGCCTTTTCACTTCCATCAGACAGAGTTTGCACTGGTAGAAGCATCTTTAGAAGCATAATTTCTTAAGTAAATTCTCTGAATTGAAAATTGAAGTTGAATTGAAAATTCTCTGAATTCTTTTTATTTTTTATACATCTTCTAAATTGTTCATTTACAACAAATCCACACTATTAAGATTTAACCACTTAACCGTCACTTAACAGTAAGACACATGTTTTCAGTGGACTTTCAAAATGTGTTTTCCTTGGGAAAACAAAGATATACAGATTTCTTTTTCCACAATACACTGTAAATTCCAATAGCTTTGCTGACTCAAGTATAATTAGTAAACTTTACTCAAATATTAAAAAATATACTTCTTACAAGGTTTTGTTAAGTTACAGTTAATTGCAGGGTGAGTAAAACAATTTACTTAGTAGTGTTAGTGATGTTTACTTGCAACACTTAAGTAGCATCAAAGGAAGCACTGCACCAGTGAGTGGCAGCAGTGCACCCAAGAGTAATAAAGAAGAAGAAATAAGAAGAAGAAGAAGCAGCGAGACTTGTCAGAGCATGCGTAATAGAATTTTTGCGCTCAGCTCCTGAACTGGTGAATTCGAATTGGCGGCTTGGCGCCCATTTTGCAGATGATGTAGGAAGAAGCAGCAGCTAGACAACCGACGTTTTTAACATCTGAAGCTTCGTTACGTTTTTAAAGAATAAAGAGGTAAGTAATCAAGCAAGCAACTTGTATGTGAATGTTTACTTTCTGCTTGTCCTATTTTTTGCCAATCTAATACATATTTACCAACGAATTTTGACATTATACGGTGCTAGAAGAACACGGTCTGACCACTAAACTAGAAGGTAACAGTTAACAGTTAAGTTACCACAAATGGTAAAAAAAAAAAAAAAAAAAATGTTTTGCCTTTTTCCAATTGGATAATGGATATGTTGTATAGTTTTGTATTTTACCCTGAATTCACAAAGAAAATGCCTTATTTCCATGTTGAAAGTAGAAATTAAGATGTGAAGTGAAGGGCTGGCCAAGATTATATTTTACCAGTGGCTTGTGATTGATGTGAATACAGATTTTGAAATATCTATTTAATGATCAGTGTAATTGTTTACAGTGTTTCCTCTATGATTTTATAAAACTGTGGTGCTTTATTATTAGTAGTAGTAACGTTAGTATTTTTGTGTTCATTATTAAAATTTGCTATTGTAATGTCCAGTCCATTTTTTAAATATTAATCATTGTAACTATTCATTACATTGTTACACCTTTTTAGATTTTAAGCTATATTATAGTGGTAAGTATTTTTGTAATGCTTGTAAAACATGAACATATTAAGAAATGAATGCATTTATAATTTGCAATGCAGAACTTCCTTTTCAACTAAACTTTTTTTTATCCTTTTTAGAAGTGCTTCTGGTAACTGCATCCTGATTATGGTCTTCAATTCACAGATCTTGATACAGTTGAGGTGAGGACATCTTATTCTGAAGTAGTAGTAGTAGAGATTAATTTGTGAAAGTGTTGACTAAGATGCACCTTAAGTATTATATTGAAAGACTAAAACAACTTAAAGGGATAGTTCACCCAAAAATGAAAATGTGATGTTTATCTGCTTATCCCCAGGGCATCCAAGATGTAGGTGACTTTGTTTCTTTAGCAGAACACAAACAGAGATTTTTAACTCAAACCGTTGCAAGTCTGTTAGCCAAATAATGTGAGTGGATGGGCACCAAACCTTTAAAAGTAAACAAAAACATGCACAGACAAATCCAAATTACACCCTGCGACTCGTGACGATACATTGATGTCCTAAGACACGAAACGATCGGTTTTTGTGAGAAACAGAACAGTATTTATATCATTTTTTACCTTTGATACATAGCAAAATCCATCTGTGATGAGCACGAGTTTAGCATCAGGCACATTACTTGTGTACGTGCTCTGGCGTAGTATACGCAAACGCCGTAAGCGATCTGTCGCTCGCGACACTCATTGTTTACACAGTACACAGAGACCGTGGCTATAGCGGCTATTCAAAATGGTAATTACTTGCGCTTATCCTGATTGTTCAAACCAATTCAAAGCTAAAAGATTACGTTTGCTTGAGCAAACTCATCCGGGACTTTTCACTGATTCCCCTCGGCTTTTGCGTATACTATGCCAGAGCGTGTGCACATGTAACGATCCAGATGATGAGCTTGTGCTCAGGACAGATGGACGTGGCTGTGTATCAAAGGTAAAAAATGATATAAATACAGTTCAGTTTCTCGCAAAAAACGATCGTTTCGTGTCTTAAGACGTCAATGTATCGTCACGAGCCGCAGGGTGTAATTTAGATTTGTCTGTGCATGTTTTTGTTTACTTTTAAAGGTCTGGTGCCCATCCACATCCATTATTTGGCTGGCAGACTGCACTGGTTTGAGTTAAAAATCTCTGTTTGTGTTCTTCTGAGGAAACAAGCAAGTAAACCCAAAGTTGCGTTTCACTGCCAGTTATGTGATTACTGTACCAGTGAAAGCATTGCAGGAGCGGTGGCCAGAGAGACAAGTAAGTGCTCATACATTTAGTTTTCCACCATGTTAAACATAATTTTTTTCAGGCTTGGCCTGGTAACCAGTGGGCTGAACATGCATAGTCATATCCACATTGTGAACCATGCTTCTTTATTCACTGTTTATTTTGCCTCTGTTGTAGGTGTTTGCAGAGTTCCATAGGATAGCCACCACAGATCTGCAGAGTGACTTTTTTGGTGCCTTGGATCACTACACACAACGGTTTGACACAATCTTCAAGTCCAAGAAAGGAACAGTTGGAGAGAAATTGGCTGAACTTATGCAACAAATTAATACAGCGGTGAGTTTACTGCAGCCTTAATTTTATTTATTGTTGTAAGTTGATTGTGATGTTGCTACCTATTATTATTTTAAAGTATTTAAAAGTAGTGTTGCTAATATTGTAATTGTTACAAGAGTTGTGTTCTGTTTTTGAGAAACACTTTAACACAATGTAAGATAGTTTAGATCATTGATAAAGTAATCCATGTGACATCAGTGGTTCAACTGTAATGTTATGAAGCTACTTATTTTTGTTTCCTTTGCACAAAAAAAAAGTAGTCTCATAGTTTCATAACAATCATCTTTGTACTTTTCTGGCCTTGAACATGGTAGTACCCTAAAGATGCCTTTTCTACCTTTCATGGCCTTGAAATTGCTAGTTGCCAAGGCTGCATATGGTGGGACAGAAAGCTCTCGTATTTCATTTTTGTTATTTCTTCATGTGTGTTCTGAATATGAACAAAGGTCTAACAAGTTTAAAATGACAAAGTTTAGCAACTGTTGACAGAATTTATGTTTTTGAGAGAATTAAAGGATAACTGTTGCCAAAATGCAACCTGGGCTGTTTTTTTATTTTTTTTACTGTAAACGAGACAAACTTATATCTAAAAGCATAATTACGACAAACAAGCCATTTTTGAGATTGACCGTGGTTTAGTTTTGTGGTCAGTGGCCGGTGAATGGGAGAACTAGGGTCATAACTTTGAGCGCATCAAAATCAATATTTTTACAACACTAAGAAGGCTCGACACACCATAAAAACTTTGCTCGAAGTATCATCTGGGTCTCTACACATAAACTCCAGCATTAAGAACATTGTTTGTGTACACAGAGTTTACTAAAAAGAAAGGTTTTGAACAACTCACTTTCACTGTTTGAGTTTCCTCTTGCGGCTGTCTTGTCAGTCAAGAAGTGTCCATCTCCGAATGCGACATAATAGCGAGGAGGAGAGTAAAGATGGATAGCTCCTAAAGTATATTTCCATATAAATGCACGGCTAATTCGTTGTTTTGAAGCAAGTGAAAAACAATATTAACCTTCTAGTTGTAAAAAGAGCCTTTCGGAAATCGACACTTCTTGACTATCAAGACAGCCGCGAGCGGAAACTCAAACAGTGAAAGTGAGTTGTTCAAAACCTTTCTTTTTAGTAAACTCTGTGTACACAAACAATATTCTCAATCCTCGAGTTCATGTGTAGAGACCCAGGTGATACTTCAAGCAAAGTTTCATGGTGTGTCGAGCCTTCTTAGTGTTGTAAAAATATCGATTTTGATGCACTTAAAACTTGCCCCTAGTATTCCCATTCACCGGCCACTGACCACAAAACTAAACCACGGTTAATCTCAAAAACGGCTTGTTTGTCGTAATTATGCTTTTAGATATAAATTTACGGTAAAAAAAAAAAAAAAAAAAAACGGCCTAGGTTGCATTTTGGCAATAGTTATCCTTTAATCCTTTAACAAACTGATTGGTACTGTAACTTCAGAATGCTGCAATCTTGAACTTAAATTGTTTTTCATTATCTAATCCTAGGAACCAGATTTGACAGCTATGTGCACATTGGTGCTCCGAGGCCTGCCCGTGATGCTTGGGGATGATGCCAGTACCTTCTACAACACCTGCTTTGTAAGTTCTTAGTTATATTTTATATTTATTTATTGATTATTTCCATTGAAAATGGGTTTACCAAAAAACTTATTAAACAATGTGAGTCCAGTGTACTTTCTGTCTGTCAACCTAAAATTAGGACTTGTTATTATTATATATTCTTCGGAAGTATTAAAATCATATTGCAAGCCATGCAATATGCATAATGTGATATGTACAATGTGGTATGCATGAAACGTACTATACCTTGAATATTTATGAGTTGAGATAAAAAAAAAATGCATGTACATACTTAACAAGGAATGGCTAAACGGCAGTTTAGGCAGGGCAGGCAACTGACAATTAATAATTCCTTTCAACATTTCCCTGTTGTAATATTGTTATTGTTTCGTTTTTCTTATAGGCATCTGATAACTGATGAGGACTGGGCACAAGTACCTGTTGGAGTGCTGACTGTCATTGATGAACACATTCCTCTCTTACAAAATCAACTGTACCTTGACCCAGTTTATACTGCCATCATTGTTGAGGGAGGTATTGTCATTGACAATCTACAGAATCTACCACAGGCAATTTGCCTTTTGTTTGGACTGTCATATGTTTTGAATTTGGATTACCCCAAAAACATGAAAAACTGTTGGTTTAGGATGTTACAGTCAGGTCAAGGACTTTTTTTTTGGTCCACAAAATTTATTTTATGTACATTTTATATAGATTTATTGTACCATCAAATGGTTTGTATTTTATTTAAAGAAAATTAAAATTTGTAATCCCCAGTGGAAACTTGTGTGGATCATCCCTGTGCCTGTAGTAGAGTAAAAAAATACAATAAATTTATCCTTGAACTATGTCACTGCCTTACAGTATTTGTCCAGGTGTAAGTGTATTCTTTGTTAAATTGCGAACCCCTTCTCAGTGTTTTATAATAGACAATAGATGCACTTAAGTTATTGGAGTAATGCTTACTTGGTTTTTTTAAGGCAATCGGTTTGCATGGTTTTAACAAGTAAATTGGATTGCTTTTGAAGTAAAGTCAACTTAGAAATTTCGAGTTGCATGCTGAAATTGTCAAGTTAGCTCAACTTGCATAAATCAGTAGTTTGGAATACATACAAATTATATTTCACTTGAAATGATATAGTTGTTAAAAATAGCAATTCTGAGTAACCTGTACTAAAGATGAGTACATCTAAAGTAAACATTCAAGTATATGCTACAATTTAGTTTTAAGTTACTGGAACTCTCTTGTAAGTATACAATACTAGATAGGCGTTTGTTAATACTACAAACTATTCCCATTTAACTTTACTTGGTTTTTTTAAGGCAATCGGTTTGCATGCTTTTTTTAAGTAAGGTTTACTAATTGGATTTTACAGTGTAGCACATTTTTCCACTTGGCCGAGTGATTTGTGTATGGCTTTCCTTGCACGTGAAATCACCCACATGCCAACAAACCAAACATGAAAACACGAAACAATAATGATGATTCATAGCAACAGATCGCAGGCGCCAAAGCTGCTCCAGATCTGTGCCTCTGTAACTGGCACCAGTGATGCGCGGGTCAGCGTATAAACAACCCGAACCCGACCAACGTTTTCAACTAACCCGCCCACAACTCGGACCGCAAAAAAAAAAAGAAAAAAAGAAAAGAAAAGAAAATGTTGTACCGCTTCCTGACCCGCATTTTTTTCAGTGTTTCAGGCCCTGACGTGGTGCGCTCAGAGGTGCTGCGGCGAGAGCAGGCAGTTCTTGAGGCGGCCCATCGTTTTCCATTTCAGCTGTCTAGATGCATATTATTGATGAATGCGATGTTTATGTTTCGAGTCGACCCTGCTTGACAAATTCATCAGCAGGTCAAATGAGAGAAGGCCCACTTTTGGAAAAGTGTGAAAGCCCTTAGGAGCACAAACTGTTCTTTTTCTGAATGCTGTATGATATAGCCTAGTGTAATGTAATAAAGGCTTGATTTATTCATTTATTTCGTTTCATTTTCTTAACAATTAAGATGCTGCATGTGTTTATCTATCGAAGTGTGCGTCTCTCCCCCAACTTTCCCAACAAAAATCCCACCCCCTCTCAGAAAATACATAAAGCTGACATTACTGAGCTATATGTGTTTAAAGTAGCCTATTAAAATGGTACAATGGCATTGCTCAGTTCAACGTGTTGGGAAATCTGGCATTTTGTCAAGCGTCAGCATTTATTCAACAGTTAATAACGCTCAACATTCAAAAGCTAAATAAGGATTTCCCACTTGCGGAGCTTCCACTCCACAGTCTTCACCTTTTCTCTTGCCACCTCCATCTCTACCAGCAGACTGAGCTTGTGCGTCATCTTCACGCCAGTTATTCAGCCAATAAAGTGTAGGCTTATGTATTTCATAGAAAATTGTGTCTAGTACTATATAAATTACAAAGGTTTAATTGGCATCTTTATTTCAAACAACCGACCACGACCCGAATATCATTAAAAATATTTTTGGATGACTCGTAACCGCGGATAATTTTGGATCAACCCGCGCATCACTGGTGCACGACAAAAGCCAAGTGAATATTTGCATTGCATTACTCGCTTTAGTTTACTCACGAGAATAAAATAAAGTTTACTTACTTTAGTCACTTGCTCGAATAAAGACAACAAAAGACATTTTCTGATACAACAGGACATGTCAAACTGGACATGTCAAAAAGCTCTTCTCTGATTGGCTTGCATGATAACGCATCATGCAAATTTTTTTACTTATAAGAATATATTGTGCAGCTGTGGCAATTATGTTGCCAAATTGATGAAATTCACTCAGTTCTTTGCATTGACTTGTATGTAATAATAATTTGAATTAAATTTGCTTTTGATGTGAACACAACATTAGAATCCTTGATGTTTAACAACAGACAACACAACACAAATCATGTGCTTAATATCCTCCTCCTTTTGAGAAGTCTCTGAAAGACAGCGTATAAACAGAAAAAATGTCAAATGATAGCTAAAAACATTGTTTAATTCTTACTTTTACAATCCAAAAGTTAATAATAAAAATTAATAGTACAATCCACCATATATAAAGTTAGAGCCATTAAACAGATTGTGTACTGTGTTTATCCAATCAATGATGTTAAATAGATATCCAGGATTAATTGTTAATGCCAGGTTAATTATGAACAGTGTGAACCCAGGATTTTATGACCCACGGACACAGTGAACTGACCTTTATGACTAGTTATACGTGGCCCTGGACCACAAAACTAGTCATAAAGGTCATTTTTTGAAAATTGAGATTCATACAGCACCTAATTAAATAAGCTTTCCATTGATGTATGGTTAGGATAGGACAATATTTGGGCAAGATATAACTATTTGAAAATCTCGAATCTGAGGGTGCAGAAAATCACCTTAAATTTGTTCAAATGAAGTTCTTAGCAATGCATATTACTAATAAAATATATATATTTTTTATATATTTGCGGTAAGAAATTAACAAAATATCTTGATGGAACATGATCTTTATTAAATATCCCAATATTTTTTGGCATAAACCCAAACAATGTACTTTTGGCTATTGCTACAAACATACCCATGTTACTTAAGACTGGTTTTGTGGTCTAGGGTCACATATTTAAAATCGAACAAATTCTTATGCAACACATTGTTTTGCATTGACAAAATTAGCTTTTGCTTTCTTAAATTAGTATTCAAAAACTTAAAAACCAATTCTCACAGTGTATTAGGCTTGCATGTGACATCCTTTCTCAATTAAAAAATAATCATAAAGTACACTAAATGCCATGGAATTTTAAATTCTACAGTGGCAAATAGTTTGTAATTCATTTTATCCAGAGTTTTGGCTGCAGCTGCTGAGACAATCCTGTCAGCAGTATTACTTTATTCTAATTGTTCAAAGAGAGTTTTTCTTTTTTCCGCTAGAGTTCAAAAACAAGAGCCCCTGTGAGAGTGGTTGCCACTGAATGAATTGAAAGAGGCTACCGTGAGTTTAATCCTTTTAGCAAGGGGCACAGCAAGACTCTCCATCCCCCATCGGCCCGCTAAAGGAAATCAATGCATTTAACTGAGTGTGGACAATTGTTTCCAGAAACATGAATTCACACAGCCCCAGCCCATAATATTCAGAAAGCTGTGCCAAAGCCTTACACCTTAGAACACACCCATTTTATTTTCCAATTAATTTTTTCAATAGCACTTTACTTGTTCTCTCATTAATCCTGCATTGAGCTTTGTTGTTTTACGTGCCAAGGACACTCTACGTCAAGCTGTTTTCGGAGCGCATTGTGTGGAGGAGAGATTTAACTGAATCCCCTCGGGAACAGCCGCTGGTAGCTTCCTGATGTACAGGACACCGCTTACAAGATGCACGCAGAGGAACTTCTCATTTCCTTGGCTCTCTTAGATCCATTGTGCCCCTCACATGTTACTACGTCATTAGAACTTATATCTACAACCACCAGAGGAACCGCCAACTGTTGCACTACTCCTCCCTTGTTACTGTAGTTACTCTGGATGTGTTTGATTTCCTTTCTCTCAGTGGATCATGAAAGAATCACCAACAGCTACCAAGCTGTAAAAAAGACAGTTAAAGCACAATAAAAGTAGTCCATATGACTTGTGCAACGATAGAATAAAGCCGTATGTGATCCTAAGTCATAAGTAGCACAGGTATATTTGTAGCAATAGCCAACAATACATTGTATGGGTCAAAAATCATTGAATTTTCTTTTGTGCAAAATAATTATTTGGATATTAAGTAAAGATATTTTGTAAATTTCTTATCATAAATATATCAAAACTTAATTTTTGATTAGTAATATGCATAGCTAAGAACTTCATTTGGACAACTTTAGGCGATTTTTTTATTCTTTTGCACCCTCAGATTCCAGATTTTCAGCCTTCAGATGATGTATAAAACCCAGTTTCAAAAAGGTGACCCTTATGACCCTCATGTTTTGTGGTCCAGGGTCCACATCTGTAGAGGAACAAATTCAATTTGTTATTCTCTTAACCCTCTATTGCTGTTTGGTAATCTTTGAACAAAAAAAAAAAAAAAAAAAAAAAAACAGATATTGGTATAAAAACTTGGTAAGTTTTGGCACTTGCTATGTGAACACACACAAAAATCATGGACATCATTTGAAAGGGTTAATGGTCCAGAAAAATTGTCATACTTTTACTGCTTGTGGTCAAAAATTGAAAGTTCATTTTTGACATATCAACCTAAAATTTGGAAAACGCTGGCTTTGATTTTAATGCAATTTTAGAGTAAAACTTGTTTTGAAAAATATACATTTCATAAACAAAAATGAAAAATTAAAACAGTAAACTTGGTAGTAAACTTAAATTAAACCTATATTGAGAAGACATAACTTTCCATGCATAAGTTGTATGCTGTTTTTGTCTTTCTAGCACACTTCATACTGTGAACATTGTGTCTAACAATTATGTTTAGCCATGGGTATTGAAAAATATGAAAACAAAATATTATTTTAAATATTAAAAAAATTACATTTTAGTAAAATAGTAGTTAATTTGAAAAGTTTAAATGGCCCTGAAAAATCGTCATACTTGTACTGCTTGTGGTAAAAAATGGAAAGTGCATTTTTGATACATCAACCTAAAATTTGGAACACAACTGGCTTTGATTTTAATGCAATTTTAGAGTAAAACGTGTTTTGAAAAATATACATTTCATAAACAAAAATGAAAAATGAAAACAGTAAACTTAGTAGTAAACTTAAATTAAATTAAATTAAAGAAGACATAACTTTCCATACATAAGTTGTATGCTGTTTTTGTCTTTCTAGCACATTTTATACTCTGAACATTGTGTCTAACAATTATGTTTAGCCATGGGTATTTAAAAAATATGAAAACCAAATATTATTTTAAATATATATAAAAAACATTTTATGCAACAATGGATATGCAATGACTTTAAACCATGTGGCATAATTTTCCTTTGCTAAACAATATTACACATTGTAGGACATTATAACGCCTTATCAGCAAAGTCTTTAAAACACACATGTACCTTTTAAAGCTAAATAAAACAGGAAACAACCTTTAAAGGAGGAAACATTGTATTGACCACATTTCTGACTCGAAACCCATGTGCTGCTTTTAGCTAAAAAAAAAAAAACAGGTTGAAGGAAGGTGTAGAACATGGATGTTGCTCTAACCCCATATCCTGTCATTGTAAGCATGAAACCTCAGCGGCAGAGAGCAAAGACCATCAAGCACTTCGGCTGCCCACTTATCCAAATATGTGAGATATTCCTGAAACCCGAGTGAAGAAATAACTTCTCTACACCTGATAAGTGTTTATCTCCATTTGGCCTCTTAGCTTTCACCATGAAAGCATGTGGGCCTCCCAAACTTCAGCATATGGAGTCTCAACAGCTATTATCTGTCAATTTAGATCACTAACTATAATTCTGAGAGCTGCTTGAAACATATA
This sequence comes from Garra rufa, assembly GCF_049309525.1. Classification (NCBI taxonomy): domain Eukaryota; kingdom Metazoa; phylum Chordata; class Actinopteri; order Cypriniformes; family Cyprinidae; genus Garra; species Garra rufa. Next base: position 46,056,234 of record NC_133370.1, read on the forward strand.
TGCTTTTAAAAGCTCAGAATGTCTTTTATTACATGGTTAATTATTTTCACTTATCACAACATTCCTCACATTCATTTCAGCCTATATTTAATGTAAAATCTGTTAAAAAAATTGTTATAGATATAATATGTTTTAGATTTAGATTTATTTTGTTTGTTCAGTATCTGCAGTCAAGCCCAAAATTATTCATACCCCTTGCAAATCCTGACTTAAAGTTACTTTTATTCAAGTTTTTTTGACCGGAAATGACACAGGCTTCTCCCAAAAGATAATAAGACAATGTACAAGAGGCATCATTGTGGAAAAAAAATATTACTCATCTTTTATTTACATTTGAACAAAAAGTGGCATGTCCAAAATTATTCATACCCTTCTCAATAATCAATAGAAAAAGCCTTTATTGGCTATTACAGCAATCAAACGCTTCCTATAATTGCTGACCAGCTTTTTGCATGTCTCCACTGGTATTTTTGCCCATTCATCTTTAGCGATGAGCTTCAACTCTTTCAGGTTGGAGGGTCTCCTTGCCATCACCCTGATCTTTAGCTCTCTCCACAGATTCTCAATTGGATTTAAGTCAGGATCCTGGATGGGCCACTGCAAAACGTTAATGTTTTTGTCTGCTAACCATTTCTTCACCACTTTTGCTGTGTGTTTTGGGTCGTTGTCGTGCTGAAATGTCCACTGGTGCCCAAGGCCAAGTTTCTCTGCAGACTGCCTGATGTTGTTGTTGAGAATTTTGATGTATTGCTCCTTTTTCACGGTGCTGTTGACTGTGATTAGGTTCCCTGGTCCACCGGCTGAAAAACACCCCCAAAACATTAGGTTCCCACCACCGTGTTTGACAGTGGGGATGGTGTTCTTAGGGTTGAAGGCTTCTCCTTTGAAGGCAAATGAAGGCTACATCATTGTGGCCAAACAATTCAATTTTTGTTTCATCTGACCATAAAACAGAAGACCAGAATTCTTCTTTGTCCAGATGAGCATTTGCAAAGGTCAAGTGGGCTTTTGTGTGCCTTATCTGGAGAAGTGGTGTCCTCCTTGGTCTGCGTCCGTGGAACCCAGTGGTGTGCAGTGTCTGTTGGACTGTCTGCCTTGAGATGTTGCCACCAGCAGAGCCCAGATTCATCAGGATGGCCTTGGAGGTGATCCTTGGATTATTTTTTACCTCTCTCACTATCCTCCTGGCCAGCACAGGTGTCACTTTTGGCCTCCAACCACGTCCTCTGACATTTTTCACAGTGCGGAACGTGTTGTATTTTTAAATAATACTTTGCACTGTAGCCACTGGAAACTAAAAACATTTAGATATGATCTTATAGCCCTTTCCTGATTTGTGAGCAGCCCCAATGCGCAGCCGCAGGTCCTCAGTGAGCTCCTTTATTCTAAAACAGCTGTTCTCAATGAATCAGGGTAATTAGGATGCTTTAGAACAGCTTGGACTATTTGGAATGGTATAGAACTTTGGATTTTCCCATAGACTGTGACAGTTTGCAAAGGGTATGAATAGTTTTGGACATGACACTTTTTGTTCAAATGTAAATAAAAGCTGAGAAATATTTTTTTCCCCCCACAATGATGCTTCTTTTACATCGTCGTTTACTTTATCTTTTGGGAAAAGCCTGTGTCATTTCTGGTCAAAAAAAAAAGTAACTTTAAGTCAGAATTTGCCAGGGGTATGAATAATTTTGGGCTTGACTGTATCTATCTATGTATTTTTGTAGCCAAGAATATATGTGCTTATTGAGAAACTAGCTTATAAACCTACCTATTAGTAAAATATCACTGAATAAAAAGCTACCATTTGTATCTAAGTGTCTGCTAAATGAACAAATGTAAATATAAATAATGTTTGCACTAATGCATAATAATAACTCACTCACTCCCTCAATGGCACTTCACTCAGGCACTCTTTTAAAGCAAAACATCTAAATTGTTCCATAATGCATTTATTAAGTGCACTCACTGTCAGAATACCATAATGTTCATTTGAACAAATAGGGCTAATGGTTCCATGTTAAAGCTGTGAAAATACTGAGAGGGCCCTGTGTCCATCAATCCACAAGTTTCCGTGTTACTACACTTCTCCATGTCTGGCTGTTTAGTTTCAAAACAAGGAACACAATATTTCCACACCACAATGAGCGATAAAGTGCTTTTCAACCTCTACCTCATGAGAGTGGGTTGAGTGAGGTTACACTTTGATTTATGGCATTATTTTAAATACTTTAAAGCAACAAAACAATAAATGTTTTGCTTTAATGTTTAAGCTATTTTTATGTTATTTGATATTTTGCCCTTTCCCAGTATTTTGAATAAAGGTTTACTAACAGTAGTATGATGAAGTAGCAATAACCTGCTTCAAGGTAGACATCACACCTAATTTGATTAGATTAAAACTAAAATGAAGCTGCAAGCCACAGTACACTGCATACATTTTCTGAGATTTTTGTCAACTAGAAATTTTTGGAAATACATTCTGTTAATGCAATGCAAAGGTCTATTTCAGTAGCATATCATATAAAAGTTCCCACACAGGTCCATGAACTGACTTAAATGTCTGTCCCCCACAACTTCATTTCTGTTGTCAAATACTGTATGTATTAAATACTGATGCTCCAAAATGAAACACAATGCATTAAGAGGCTTTTTGAATTTGGAGATCATTTTGTCTTCTGGGAAACATGTATGTTCTGAATGGCAGTACTAAATGAAAAAAAGAAGATATTTAGGCAAAATAAGAAAAATGTACACATCTTCATTCTGTTTAAAAGTTTTCACCCCTTGGCTCTTAATGCATTGTTTTCCTTCTGGAGCATCAGTGAGTGTTTGAACCTTCTGTAATAGTTGCATATGAGTCCCTCAGTTGTCCTCAGTGTGAAAAGATGGATCTCAAAATCATACAGTCATTGCTGGAAAGGGTTTAAATACACAAAAATGCTGAAAAAGCAAAGAATTTGTAGGATCTTAAGGATTTTTCTGAAGAACAGCAGGCAGTTTAACTGTTCAGGACAAACAAGGGACTCATGAACAACTATCACTAAACAAAAAACACAGCTGTGGATCATTCAGGTAACAACACGTAGGTAAACTTGTGAATGGGGTAATTTTTATAAACACAACTATTATTTATTTTCTCTTGTGGGCAATATGTAAACATCTTTTATGTGAAATATCTTATTCAGGTCAGTACTTAATAAAAAACATCATGCATTTTGTATGACCACTTTTATATTGGTAAAATAACATTTTGCAGATTCTGCAAGGTGTATGTAAACTTTTGATTATCAAATAATAGAATGGTGAAGGACGGTGTTGGGGAAAATTACTTGCATTACTCCCTTAAAAGTAACTAAATACATTAGTATTAGTTACTTAATTACTTTGTATGAAAAGTAATGTGTTGCAGTTTTTTATTTAAAAAATAAGTTTGATTTTTTTCTATGTATGTAATGGGATTCTGTATTGCATGAAGAATAAGATGCAGGAGAAAAAAGTTCAACACTCTTCAGCAGTTTTTTGCCTAGTTTCTCTAACTAACTCAGATATTTCCTTGTATATTACAAAGTAATGCAGTACTTTATTCGTTACTTGAAAAAGTAATCTAATTATGTAACTTGCATTACTTGTAATGCATTTTCTCCAACACTGGTGAAGGAAATGCTAGATCTAATTCTGGTATGGAAATAATGATTTTGAAATATTGGAAACAATATTTTAAAACATGCACATCTTCAGTCTTATCTTAAAATATTTGAGAAAATGTTGAGTAGTTTGCATATTACTGTTGGTTGTTTAACATGTATAACAGTTTCGTGACAGTTGTCAAACATTACATGTTTTGCTAGATTCACCTTCCCACACTCTCTTTTGACAATACTGTAAAAATAATACTTCACGCTGGAGTTTGTGCTTTGCTTCGGTGAACAGTAAACCCTACCTACTTTGATTTGATGGGCCATCTCCAATATTTTGACAATGATGACTGATGAGTTAGACTAATGAGGCATAACTATTTACCCATTTGCCATTTTAACAAACAGATCAGTGTAAGAAATGCAGATACTGGGGGCATCATTTGGCAATTTTCTAATGAATGTCTATGGTGGTTACAACCCTGCATAGCAGCTTTCATTGGCCAAGGAGCCCAAGAGACCATCTGACAGACATCTAAAAACATCATTCACAATTTCTTTTGTTTAGTGCCATGTTTAGGAGCAAGCCAAATGTCCCTCTGATAACAACCAGCATGCAGTCAATAAATCTTTCATTCATATCCCTGATAAGACTAATTGCACAAGGTTTGTCTTGGCTAACTAATAGTAACTTACTTTCTAAAACACAAAGCTCATCACAATGCATGTTCTTTGTAATTAATGCTGACAAAATTGTTTACAGTTACACAGATTACAGTTTTATCTATTTTCAGTAGCATTGACTGAAAAAAAAAATACTTTTTCGAACAAGACTATTAGTCCACTTTACAGGAAAGTAGGTGCCATCTAGAGACCCTCATGAAAAAAAAAAAATCAGAAAAATTTTGATATATCAAAGCATTTTTAATTTAAATTTATATACAGTGCTTTGCAAAAGTATTCATACCCCTTCATTGTTTTTTCACATTTTGTTTTGTTGCAGCATCGTGTTAAACTGCTTTAAACTGTTTTTCCCCGCATCAATTTACACTCAATACACCATAATAATGACAAAGCAAAAAACAGATTTGCAAATTTGACAAATGTATTAAAAAAAAAAAAACTGAAATAAGTACATTGCATAAGTATTCATACCCTTAACTTAGTACATAGTTGAAGCACCTTTATAGCCTCAAGTCTTTTTGGGTCTGATGTGACAAGCTTTGCACATCTGCATTTGGCAATTATCTGCCATTCTTTGCCTCACCTTTTCAGCTCTCAAGCTCTGTCAGCTTGGATGGGGGCTGGCAGACAATTTCTAGAGTCCTAGTTGTTCCAATCGTCTTCCATTATGGAGAATGCTTCTGTGAACCTTCAATGCAGCGGATTTTTTTCTGAACTCTTCCCTACTGTAGATCATCGCCTTAACGCAAGTCTGTCACTGAGCTCTACAGGCAGTTATCTTGACCTCAGGACTTGGTTTTTGCTCTGATATGCATTTTCAGCTGTTAGACCTTTTCTGAGAGGTGTGTGCCTTTCTAAATCAGACTCATTCGAATGAATTTGCCACAGTTTAACTCCACTCCAAATGTAGCAACATCTAGAAGCAATATGAATGCTCCTGAGCTCAATTTCGAGTGTCCCAGAAAAGGCTATGAATACTCATGCAACAGGATCTTTTCAGTTTTTTATTTCCAATAAAGTTGTTACAAACCTGTTTTGTGCTTTGTCATTATGGTGTATGAGATGTAGACTGATGTGGAAAAAAAGTAATTTTAAGCAGTTTAACATAATGCTGCAACAAAACAAAATGTGAAAAAATGAAGGGGTATGAATACTTTTGCAAGGCACTGTAAGCATTTTAAAACATCACCCAGTTTTGCAAATTGACCCACATTTGGCAAATGCAAGCAAAACTTGATGGATATTCACAGCAAGTTGTGTCAAACTCCACAGCCATATTATCAATCTAGTTGAAAATGTATAATCTTGTTCTTTGGGTCAAATACTGACATGTTTTTCGAATATCACTTAGACAGTTCAACAAACATCAAAGCAGAATAAGTGACCATCATGATAACTGACCTTTTTGTGTATATTGTGTCAAAACGGTGCTATGTCAACCAAGGTCGCTCTATAATAAGTAACTTTATGTTTTTGCTAATAACTCTGTATATGTGCATGCAAAGTGGTATGATAGCAACAGCAACAATAATAGTCATCATCATCATTTCTGATTAGTGCTATGGTTAAACAGGTTTGTTTACCCATTAAACGCATGGTCATGAGAAAAGGATGTTGTTTCTTCAACACTGGATCTCGAAGGATGATGTTACATTGATTAAATTATCTTGTGGCTACAACATATTATCACATTATCACAAGCTAATATCTCATTGCCTCATTATTCAATGACATTTTTACAAGTAAATATATGAAACAAGCATAATTTTGGAAACATTCACTCATGAACTGAGATGCATAAACTCAGATTGTGAGACCTACAATCAGTTAGTTCCATAAATAAATCCTAAACCTGTGCTAATTGAAAGAAAACCAGTTGCTAGAAAGATAGAATTAAAGATTTAGTAATAATAGAGCATAATGAGAAATTTATAAGCAAATTTTGGATTTTAGTCATTTTTGACCAGGAACACTAAGTGTAACAAATCTCAATGTGAAAAACCCCTGTGTGAGCAAAGTTAGAAGATTTTTATCTAATGCAATAACATTAACTAGCATTTCAAATAAGAAAATCCTTTCTGGGACAAATTGACTGGAATACATAAGGGTTACACTGAGCGTTTAAATCAATGGTTTGATAAAATTATCTTTTATTTGTATATTTTGACATTTTTTGTTGTACAAACTCTACTGACATTATTACATTTGCATTTAGACATTTAGCAGATGCTTTTATCCAAAGCAACTTACAAAAGACTACAATGGAAGCAATCAAAATCAACAAAAGAGCAATAATAAGCAAGTGCTATGACAAGTCTCATTTAGCCTAACGCAGTACACGTATCAAGGTTTTTTTTTAAATTATATAATAAAATAAAAGTGCAAAACATAATAAAAAAATGCAATGCACCGGTCCTCATTCACTTTCTCAAGCTGTCTTTTTGTCTGAGCCAGATCACCCATATTTTATATTACTCAATCGCAATGCAATCACTGGCAAATTCGTCTAGGACAATTGTAGTAATTATGTCTCTTGCTACTTGTAAGCATGGAACTCATGTTATTATTCAAAGCTGTGAGGGGTTTCTTAGCCCTTCATTTCTTTAAAACCTTTCTGCTGGAGTTAACAAGAATGGAGGTTTCAGAGTGACTGCAGAGCACCGAAAACATCTGATTGTTATCTGAGCAAAGGTGCTGTTACCCAGCCCAGCTCCATCCTCCCATACGTCTGAGACACACAAACAGAAAAAGCACCGGATTTAACGCAGAGCAATTCACAGAATGCCATGCATTTCTTCCCAGCAGGAAATACACAAGGCTTGACCTTTGCTAAAGGGTCCTTTGGGAATTACCACAGGGATGTTTGGTGTGTTGGGAGCTTGTTCCCGCTACACAGAGCAGATTGTGAAGTTGCAGTTCGGACTTATACACAGCTACACCCATAAGTGGATAAGTGATTGCATTCAGTGTGAATGCATGGACAACAAAGAGCTATTTCCAGCTAACCTTCAACTGGCCTGACAGAAAATGTATACAACTGTCACAAGGAGTCAGACTGAGACGTGCGGATCCATTTGCAGCATTTATTGAGAATAGTCAACAGGCAGGAATAATCACCAGGAAAACAGGAACAACGTAGGAAATCCAGGAAACAGTTCGATACACAGGCAATGGTCGCAATGGCAGGTAGCAGGAATCGTCAACGGGGTACACAGTCCAGAGTCATACACAGAGAATCCAACACAGAGACAAACGCTTAGAATTATGACCATAGGAACAACAAGACTTCGCAAGGTGGCTGTGTGTGTGAGTGGCTTAAATGCAGACAGTGTGATGAGGTGCAGCTGTGAGCGGTAATCAGTAAAGTGAGAGCAGGTGAATGCAGTGATTAGTGCAGTGGCTTGTGGGGAATGAAGTCCATGAAGTGTGGTGCAAGAGTTCATGATGACAGGATAGACCAGATACGTGACAGAGCCCCTCCCCAAGGAGCGGCTTCCAGACGCTCTAACCACCTAATACAACCTGGAGGGTGGTGGAGCGGAGGCGGAACAGGGGGAGGGATGGAGGGCCAGGTCCATGTAGGGGTACTGGAACCACGAACTGAGGCGGAGCCGACGGAGGGAGAAGCCATGGTGGAGGAAGGGTTGACTCCTGCATGGGGCCGACCGACAGAGGTGGAGCCCGAGGCGGAACCGGAGAGACGATGGTCCTGGGCGACACAGAGGATCCGGAGGGCCAAGGCGGAACCCAAGGCTCTGGCGACCCCGGCGGAGATGGAGGTCCGGAGGTACGCAGCGGAGCCGGAGTGACAGAGGATCGAGGCTGTGCCCACGGGAGGGAGGAGGTCCACAGAGCCGGCAGGACGGAGTGACGAGGCGCAGCCGGAGGAGTAGAGTCCAGAGGCGAAGGTGGGGCGACAACTGACCGGGGCGGAGCCGGAGAGACGATGGAGCCCGGAGGAGCTGGTGGGCCGACGGCCGACAACGGAGACGAGGGAGCACAGAGCCGGGGTGGAGCCGCAGGGTCGGAGGGCCGAGGTGGAGTCCAGGACTCTGAGACTGGAGGTGATGGTGAGGAGTCCTTCAGTCTGGACACCGATGGAGACTGGCAGTCCCACGGCAAGTCCTCTGCACCGAAGGTGGGATGTGGGTGAGCAGAGGGACTGTCAGGAGACAGAGGTGGCGGAACTGGAGCAGCAGGGAGGGTGGGTGGGAACAGTCCATGCATGAGCTCCGTGACCAGAACCGGGCAGACAGGAATCTCAGGACGACTGGATGGAACCAGCGGAGTCTCTGGAAGGCTGGGCGGAACCAGCGGAGGCTCTGGAAGGCAGGGCTGAACCAGCGGAGTCTCTGGAAGGCAGGGCTGAACCAGCGGAGTCTCTGGAAGACTGGGCGGAACCAGCGGAGTCTCTGGAAGGCTGGGCGGAACCAGCGGAGTCTCTGGAAGGCTGGGCGGAACCAGCGGAGTCTCTGGAAGGCTGGGCGGAACCAGCGGAGTCTCTGGAAGGCTGGGCGGAACCAGCGGTGGCTCTGGAAGGCCGGGCGGAACCAGCGGAGGCTCTGGAAGGCCGGGCTGAACCAGCGGAGTCTCTGGAAGGCTGTCTTGAGGAGCGGGCTCTGGACGACGCTCTTGTGAAGCGGGCTCTGGACGACGCTCTTGTGAAGCAGGCTCTGGAGAACTGGACGACCCCAGCGGAGATTCAGGAGGACTGGGCGTCTCCAGCGGAGACTCTGGAAGAGCAGGCTCTGAGCGAGCGGTCACTGGAGGGCGCTCTGGCGGCGCAGTCACTGGAGGGCGCTCTGGCGGCGCAGTCACTGGAGGGCGCTCTGGAGGGCGCTCTGGCGGCGCAGTCTCTGATTTGATGGTAGCCATCTTGTGCCATGGCTGTGGAAGGGGGCCCATCTTGAGAGCAGACTCTGGAAGGGCAGCCATTTTGCGAACAGAGTCTAGAAGGGAGGTCATCTTGTCAAGAGACTCTAGAAGGGAGGCCATCTTGCTTACAGACTCATGCGGGTCCATATTGTGATGCTGGAGAATAAAGCTGCTGGATCCTTGTAGTGGCGAGGTCTTCTGTCACAAGGAGTCAGACTGAGATGTGCGGATCCATTTGCAGCATTTATTGAGAATAGTCAACAGGCAGGAATAATCACCAGGAAAACAGGAACAACGTAGGAAATCCAGGAAACAGTTCGATACACAGGCAATGGTCGCAATGGCAGGTAGCAGGAATCGTCAACGGGGTACACAGTCCAGAGTCATACACAGAGAATCCAACACAGAGACAAACGCTTAGAATTATGACCATAGGAACAACAAGACTTCGCAAGGTGGCTGTGTGTGTGAGTGGCTTAAATGCAGACAGTGTGATGAGGTGCAGCTGTGAGCGGTAATCAGTAAAGTGAGAGCAGGTGAATGCAGTGATTAGTGCAGTGGCTTGTGGGGAATGCAGTCCATGAAGTGTGGTGCAAGAGTTCATGATGACAGGATAGACCAGATACGTGACAACAACAATATGATGTTTCAATTACTAGTTATTCTAAAGAGATATTGAACAAATCCTTTGTAACATATAGGAGAAGTTACTAGAACTAGGGAAGATTAGATTAAAGGAGTAGTTCACTTTCAGAACAAAAATTTACAGATAATGTACTCACCCCCTTGTCATCCAAAATGTTCATGTCTTTCTTTCTTCAGTCGTAAAGAAATGATGTTTTTTGAGGAAAACATTTCAGGATTTCTCTCCATATAGTGGACTTCTATGGTGCCCCAGAGTTTGACCTTCCAAAATGCAGCTTTTCGAGGAAGAAGGGTCTTATCTAGTGAAACGATCAGTTATTTTCTAAAAACATTTACAATTTCTATACTTTTTAATCTCTACACAGAGTACACACAGAGCTAGATAAGACAAGCATTTGAGGTTAAAAAGTATATACATTTTAAATTAATTAAAATTTTTTTTAGAAAATAATCGATCGTTTTGCTAGATAAGACCCTTCTTTCCTTGGCTGTGATTGTTTAGAGCCATTTGAAGTTGCATTTAGAAGTTCAAACTCGGGGCACCATAAAAGTCTACTAAATGGAGAGAAATCCTGAAATGTTTTCCTCAAAAAACATAATTTCCTTACGACTGAAGAAAGAAAGACATGAACATCTTGGATGACAAGGGGGTGAGTACATTATCTGTACATTTTTGTTCTGAAAGTGAACTACTCCTTTAAGAATAAACTGAAGATCACGGTTAAAAAATAACCTTTTTTCCTCCACATTTGTCAGCCATTTATTGCAATGAACTTGGTCAAGTTCACACAGGTGTCCTAGCAGAGTGACTACAAATGTAGTTAATCACACTAACTTTGGACATTTTTCATTAGAGGCACTGCAAGTATAACAGGAAAACAACCCTACATTTATAAATAAATTATTAGAAAATACATAAAAAAAAAGAAGGTACGATGTGACACCCTGCGAGTAAAGTCTGTTGGTTTTAATGCTAGTTTTTCGTTACAATTATGGATCATTTAAATCAAAGGGAAGAAAATTACCAGTGTTGTTCATCACATTAACTTTGGACATGCTCCACTACTTAAAACCAGAATACATGCTTTTTATATTTTTTCATCTTTATGGTATAACACTTAATCTTGATAGTCTACTTTACACATTCCACTAACTATAAGCAACTTTACAACTTTACAACAAATGTCATCTAGCAGTCATCAGTAATCTGACTTCTTAAGGTGAGACACTGCAGATGAATAGGGTAAAAAACAACAACAACAACAACAACAACTAATAGTTATCTTACTTACTCAGTTTATTGATTACATTTATAAATTAAAAAATTGTATTACAAGATTTCTAAAATGTTAGATTTAAATATGCAAATGAGGCATTATTTAATGAAATATGCACTAATTTGCATACATTTCTAGTACAAACATCTATACACTGGATGAAGTCAGTTTCAAAATTCTTGTTTAATTTTTTTTTGACTTATTAGAGTCAAATGTTTTTACAGAGGGAAATAGGGTATCTCATTTTGTCACAAAATATTTAGAACAGGCATTTTGAGAAAACGGCCTTTAAAAATATGGATTGCAATTGAAATCTATTGACACAAATAGATAAAGTGCTATAAAAGAAACACTTAACAGTGTCTTTTGGATGTTTTCTTAGTCTGAAAAAACACTTTATGAAAAACCAAAAAGCCCAAAATTTCAAACTTGACAGGTGCATAAAAAAACTGTATTTTTGCCTGCAGTGTCTCCCCTTAATATCTGCTAACACTTTATTTTGATGCTCCAACGACACACATTCTACTCACTATACTTTGCAAGTACTAACCCTGACCTTAACCTAACAGTGAAGGTCAGAGATGTTTTGGAAGTGGTTGGGTTATACACTATACAACAGTGCAGCCTTGTGGAGAAACCTAAGCATAATTGATCAATACAGACATTTTAATCTTAAGTATTCCACACTAAACTGTATAGTACACTGTAGTTGGTAAATATATATATATATATATATATATGTATATATATATATATTTTTTTTGGTTTGTTTGTTTAACTCACCATTAAATAATCCATACAGAAAGATCTTAACTTTATTTTATTGTCTTGATGCAGTAGGGATCAATTAATACCTGCTCTTGAATGCTAAATCTTTTTCAAATCTATGCCATTTTTATTTAATCATCATCCTGCGCATCTGCTTTTAATATTATCTGATATACAGTGTGTGGATGTGCACAGTGCACATCTTCAGCACTAGAGGGCGACACAGAATTGCTATTATATTCTATGTGAAACGTATAAATGTATAAATCAATAATTGTGCAGCCTCTGATTGTAAAAAAAAAAATTCACAAAGTAAGGCAATACCCTTTTACAGGCGAGATTGTGTTGGTTTCTGATTTTAAACGTATGGTATTACATGTATCCCTACCCAATGACTTTGTCTTGTTGTATTGTGTTACTTTAGCAATTATAGCAATTACATAATGCAGTTTCCAAATGCATATGTAATTAAAGTTATAAATGCATTTACCCTAATGTATATTATTGATGATGTATAGTAAAGAATTTCATATTTCCCTCTGAGTCTAACCCCTGCTGAAAATGAAATGGAAAATTCTCTGAGGAAAGAGGGGTTTTCAGCAATATATTCTGCTCTATGCAGCCTGCATTTTAAGGGGGAATACATAGAACACATCAAATAGTAGGCCTACTAATAGGATAGGGAGTGGTTCCATCAATTTGTGCATTTCCAGCTCACTAAAGAATTCTATATTTGCACAGTAATATGTCTTAGGTTGCCACAAACTCTCCTCCAAAACCTTCAGCCTCTCTAGTGAGCTGACAACCTCTATTAAAACCATCCCAACTTTCAAAAAGCAAATAAAGTTACCTCTTCAAGTGCTTAACTAGTCCACAACTTCATGCCTTGTAGTAGGTCTGCTCTGTTCAGCTGCGCTCGTTGTCTTCTGTCCTCCGTTTGTGTTTTATCAGCCTGAACAGGGCCGCTGCTGGACAAATGGGTGCCCTTAGCGGAATTGTATTGTTGTGCCCCCTCCCTCAAATATTAAAACACCTACTATACACTCTTAAAAATAAAGGTGCTTCACGATGCCATAGAAGAACCTTTTTGCCTAAATGTTTCCATAAAGAACCTTTAACATCTGAAGAACCCTTCTGTTTCACAAAAGGTTCTTTGTGGCGAAATAAGGTTCTTCAGATTATAAAAAGGGTTCTTTAAAGAACCTTTGACTGAATGTTTTTTTTTGTGGAACCAAAAATGGTTCTTCTATGGCATCGCTTGAAGAACCTTTTGAAGCACCTTTATTTTTAGAGTGTAATGGGTCAAAATAGAACTTTAATAAAATTAATAAATGCATTTAATTAATAAATACATTTGAATTAAATTGTATTATTAATAAATTACAATTGTAGCTCTAAACAGTTACCTATGGCTGTAATATTATTATTGAAAAGCTGTCTGATTGATCAAGCATCTCAAGAATTCAGAAATCACACAAAAGAAATTTAAGTTTTGCTATGATAAAACATAGTTAATTTTGGTAAGGGTTGTGATGTCTACATGTTTTTGTTGAAGAAATGATGAAGGCTGTAGCATTTCTATTGCAAAAAGGTAGCCAACAACGAAGATTAAGTGGATATTTGAATAAAATGTTTGGTCAGGATTAAACAAGGATCAGTAAAATGTAAGTGTAACAACGGCAATTACCAGATAGGCATTTGTAGTAATGTAATGCACATAAATTGTGTAATGCTCACGTAACGTTATGTATTTAAGAAAATTCAGGGCCCAGGGCTGACTTGCTATTCTACTGCATTTACCTTCCTACACTGTTCTTAACTTAATGTTATTTCATAATGAATTTAACTATGTTAACACGTACAATTAAATGCTACACATTTTAGATATCTGCGTAAAATATGTCCATGTGCATATATGTAGATAATGCAGTGATATTTGTGTATATTTTATATGACAGACCTTTAGGTTTGAATGTTTTGTTAGTGATATTTATTTATTACTGCAAAATTAAATGCTGATGACTTGCGCATTGTGATTATCAAGACTGAGTGAATGTAGACTGTAGTTTTCGTTGATGAAGGGCCCCTCAAGAGGTAAAGCCCAGGGGCCCCTTACAGTGTTAATGCAGCCCTGATTACATTATGTATTTTAACAGTGTTATTCAGTGAAATTCTGTGATTATTATTAACCGATCATTATTGCCTCATTGTTATTATATAATGCATTTTAAGTCATGGAAACTAGAATATTTAGGCAGATGCGTTGGTGGTGGTAAAAATGATTACATTCATTAAAACACGTTATTAATGTCAACAGCCAAAGATTTTTACAGGATTATGAACGTAGGCCTACCTGAAAGTGATGCACAGGCTTAATCTCTAGGCTCATTTCCTTTTTCGGAGCCAGACTGCTTATTATGATCATTTGCAGTCGGCGGCAAACATGAGGTGAGGGCGCGGATTGCTGAATGGCGCATCACTTGTCCTTAGCCTACTGCGTTCACCGTAAAATGCATTTTTGTTTAGTATAGACATTATTCCTTAGTAGATGATGAGTGCCGTTATTACGAACTTCAGATTGAATGCTCTTAAGTCTCCATAGGAACCCATTCAAATAGCGCCCATCTGTTTAATCTAACTAACACCGGCAGCTTCGTGTCATCTACACACTCATTAAAGGGGTCATATGATGTTGCTAAAAGGAGTATTATTTTGTGTATTTGGTGTAATGCAAGGTGTTTATGCAGTTTGAGGTTTAAAAAACATAATTTTCCACATACTGTATATTATTGTTGCTCCTCTCTGCCTCTCTTTCTGAAATGCTTCGATTTTTACAAAACTCATTGTTGATGAACAGCAAGTTGTTCTCTGATTGGCCAGCTATATCCGGTGCATTGTGATTGGCTGAATACCTCAAGCGTGTAAAGCAAATGTTATGCCCCTAACCATGTTACGAGACAGAAACAACAAAACCCATTATAAACGAGGCATTTGTTGCATCCAGTAAGGACATAACTACTGATTATAATCACTCATATAGTCTTTTACACGTTGCGCCATGTAAACATAACACCATGTCTGCATTTTCGATCGTAAAAAAGAGAAACAATAAGCACTACTCTATACTGCTCAAAACTCGTGTTTGAATAGTCAGTAGCAAATTCTTTAACTATGAAAATATATTTACAGGCCGTCAGTCCCTTTGTGTACAGCTGGCATTGTAAGCTGCTCTCCCAGTTTCAGGAAACAGTCCTCTGTGAAATGCACATCACCCACTTATTTGCATTGTACTGTTCCGGAACAGTGTTGTAAATATAATTTAACCACTGATTTTTAGTTGAGTCCTTATTTGGAATGCTAAACAAAGTACTTTCGCAATGAAACACACTGCGGCTACAACAATACTACTGTATTAATTGCACCTTCTTTCGGTATGGGCGGTGTTATGCAAAATCTACCCACGCTTGTTTGAACAAGCCGTTTTAGGAAAGCGTGGTCTTAACTTTTATAATAAATATCTCTTTAGGTTTAAGACTTTAAGCTTTGCAACTTTACATGTGTATGCACAAACAGCTTGTAAAGGTGCGTTCACACCGGACACGAATGAAGCGGCAAGCGCGAGTGATTTCTATGTTAAGTCAATGCAAAGACGCGAATAGCCACCCTGCGGCGCGAAACGCGCGAATGAAGCGGCGCGCATTGAGCGTTTCAAGCGATTGCCGCGCGAAACGCGCGAGTTCAAAAATCTGAAATTTGGCGAAAATCCGCACCGCGTTAACCAATCAGGAGCTTGCTATAGTAGTGACGGAGGCAGAAATCAGAAACTACAATGGAGGACAAAATCACCGTTGCTGTACTTGGAGCTGTACGATACTTCTTTGGACTTTTGTAGAAACAGGAATAAAAAGGATTTGGCTAGGAAGAAAGTGAGTGAAGAGGTCGGACAATCTGGTTAGTTTTAAAAAACACTCTTTACTCAATTTGACCTACATATACATACATATTGAGACTACAAGCAAGCTAAAGCTGGCAAATTGAGCTCATTCACCTATTTTACAACTACTTTCCCGCTGACGAGTGGCAGAAGCCCCTCCCATGACGCAAATTCTCGTCTGTTGTGAAGAAAATGTCACGCGCGAATGATGCAAATTTTACCGCGCGAATGGCGCGAGTAAACTCAAATGTTCAAGTGTTCAACTACGCGCGAATAGCGCGTTTTTTCCGCGCAAGTCGCGTCCGGTGTGAACGCACCATAACACTCCAAAGACCAAGAAACCACATCATATGACCCCTTTAAAGGAACACTCCACTTTTTTTTGGAAATAGGCTAATTCTCCATCTCCGCCCCCCAACCGAGTCAATAAGTTGAGTTTTACCGTTTTGAAATCCATTCAGCTGTTCCTGTCTGGCGATATCGCTTTTAGCATAGCTTAGCATAGATCAACGAATCCTATTAGACCAATAGCATCGCATTCAAAAATAACCATTAAGTTTCGGGTATTTGTCCTTTTTAAACTTGACTATGCTGTAGTTATATCATGTACTAAGACCGGGCGAAAAATTTAAAGATGCATTTTTCTAGGGCAATAAGTTTAGGAACTACACTCCCATTTTGGTGTAATAGTCAAGGAAGTTTACTGCCGTAATATGGCCGAAGCAGGCGCAGTAAAATCACGCAGCACAACGTGACCAACTGCATGCACAGGGAGCGTTCCTCGTTGGAAGTTACCTAGCTGGGAACTAATTTCAGGCGCTGCGTGGTATTACTGCGCCTGCTGCGTCCATATTACGGCAGCAAACTTCCTTGACTATTACGCCGGAATTGGAGTGTTGATCCTAATCTTATCGGCCTAGAAAATCGCAGCTTTACATTTTCCGCCTGTGAGGCACTGACAAATGATGGTCATTGCAACATTGCAAAGTGATGGCGCTATAGAGCCACATGCTTTCTAAAAACATTTTAATAGATTGTCAGCTCGGAAAATATGCTAATTTGACTAGAAACACTGATGACCGGAAATGCAAAGCATTCTTCAGATTAAGAGTCAGGCATGACTTATGCGATCAGGAAAAACGTCTATTATATGTTAATATTAATACAGAACTAAAGTTTTTTTTTCTTTTTGAGCAGCTGGGATGGTGCTCCCCTTGGGAGTTGGTGTCCTACGAAAACTGCATACTCTGCGTATAGGGAACGACGGTACTGAGTCTAAAGGTAATACAAATTTATGAATGAACCGTTCATTTTAAAATCTTCCTGGTGAACCGGTCTACTGACATTTGTTGTAACATCCACCTCAAACACTAAAATGCATGATACATTTCGTTAACTCAACAATATGTATGCATAGGCCTATCTATAGATCCACTTCTTCAAAAGCTAATTACTCTTCAACAGCGAGGCTACTGAGCTACTACAAAAATGCAAGTTCAAAGATAGAATTCTAAAGATGGCAGCACGCTTGTTTCTCTTTTGGATAAAGTCTATCCCTGTGTCCCAATGTGCATACTATCCACCCTATCTGCCCTAAATAGTATTGAAAATTACTAATATCACATAGACGTTTGGATATGCACTTTGGGATGCAGGCTATAGCCTAAACTTAATAGAACTCCTATTTAGTTAAACATATGTCTCTTATTTCCCATGTATTCTTTTATTTATATATTTATTTTTTTTATTTATTATTATTATTATTTATTTTTTCAAAATTTCACATCTGCTGTAACTTGATCTATCTAAACTTAGCATTGTGTGCTATGAATAGGTCTATTGTTGTCTCATCACAATGTTCCTCATTGGTAAGACTTTTTCAGATAAAAGCATCTGCTAGAAGAATAAAGGTGAAATTTAACGTTAAAATGAAAATCAGTTAATAGAGTATGTTGAAATTATAAGACGTTTTATTTGAATTGTTGAATCAGGAGTTACAAACATCTGAAGTGTTTAAAACGAACTATGCTGTGCTAATTTTATGATTCCTTTTATAAATTTGTCAGTTCTAGTGTCTTGCAGCCTAACATTCTATGTACATTAGATTGGTTTGTATTTCTACAAAAGTACTGTGAAGACCTTTGTGCCTTGCACAATATTAGGTGAAGTTCTTTTTTTTTTCAACGTAAAAAAAAAAAAAAAAATATATATATATATATATATATATATATGTATATATATAAATTCCCCAAAGCTAATTCTCATGTAAGCGTGAGTGCTCATTTAGCTAATTAAATGCTTACCCATTCAGGCATATCGTCCTATTATGGGAAGACGTGATTATTTTCTGCCATTACAGATCTCTGGAGTCACACTCTTGAAGCTGAATTTGACGAGCGCTGCCTTTATCTATGAATAAAGCCGAAGCAGAGCTATGGGAATTTAATTATCAGCGTGCTTTCTTTAATATAAATAGCACAATGACGAGGAGGTCAATAAGCTTTAAGTGTTTGTGCTAATTGACATGTGTAACACACAAATGGTGCTTGAAAGAGCCGTATTAAATATCACAAAGTCAACACATCCTAAAGAAGCACTTTATACGACCTTAAAACATCACAAGGATTGAGCCATGAAAGTGTCAGTTAACATTCAAGATGACTTAATAGAAGAGAATGTGTAGTTAAATTCATTTAATGATGGGAACTACTTATCTCATGAGCCATAGTGAATGATATAGAATATAAAACAAGTAAAAACAATACAACAGTCAAATAGAGTAGAGTGCTGGGAGACTGCATGTCTCAGTTCTGTTAGTTCAAAATGTTTCATTGATGTGAGCAATTGCTGTTGAGCTCTTTTGCCACAATTTTCATTTCCATATTTAACATTGTAGTCTAGTTCTTTACCAGTAATTGGCTATTTTTATTTAGTGGTTATTAAACCCCACTGAATGACTTTTAGATGTAACCTCACATGTACACTGTATGCGAGTTTTGCAGCATTTCGCGTCAAAACCAATTATAATCGGTGATGCTGTCTATGCTGGATGTGCTGTGGTGCATTGATTTGCCACCAGTATGCTTCATTATTTTTGACAGACTCCACACATTTCCACTACTTCAGACAACAGCTATGATGCTAACTATGACGCATTCAATGTACACAGCCTTAAATGGATGTTCTTGGTAGTGTCAGAGTTCATTGTAGGTCTGTTGATTTTTTTTTTTTTTTGATGAGTTTGATCGGATTGCTATGTGCCTCATAAAAAAAGAAAGTATACATCATAGATATTATAAAAATAAAAAATGAAACCTTACTCTAAATTTGGACTGGATAAGCAACATCCAAAATCAATAAACATTTTACAACAATTACCAGGTTTCGTTGGCTTTGTCAGAGCTGAGGCTGTCTAATTTTAGAAAAGAAACCATCACATGTTATGAAAAGAAAATTCTGTCATCTCAGTTTATGTGAATTCATATCAGTTTATTTCTCCGTGAAGCACAGAAACAAAACAAACAAAAAAATACTCCTAATAATTATTTGGCTTCCAAAAATTAATTTGTGGAAAGTGATACTGCCTGCTAAAATGCATTTTCTTACGTTCACTTCCAGAACAAAAATGTACTGATAATGTACTCACCCCCTTGTCATCCAGGATGTTCATGTCTTTCTTTTCAGTCGTAAAGAAATTATGTTTTTTGAGGAAAACATTTCAGGATTTTTCTCCATGTAATGGACTTCTATGGTGCCCAGAGTTTGAACTTCCAAAATGCAGTTTAAATGCGGCTTCAAATGATCCCACATGTGGTTGTAAACAATCCCAGCCAAGGAAGAAGGGTCTTATCTAGCGAAACAATCTTTTTTTTTTTTAAATTACAATTTATATACTTTTTAACCTCAAAGACTCGTCTTGTCTTATTCTGCCTGGACTCTGTTTTTTTCCAGTTCAAGACAGTTAGGATATGTCAAAAAACTAATTTTCTCCTTCAACTTCAAAATCGCTTTACATCGCTGTTTTACCTTTTTTGTTAAGGGTGTTTGATCTTCTTTGCATGTTCATATTGCTAACACTGGGTCTGTACTTCTGCAGTGATGTCAAATGATTTTGAAATGATTTTTTAAGTTGAGGGAGAAAATAAGAAGGTTTTTTTTTTTTTTAAATACACTAAGAGTTCAGACAGAGTTTAGACAGAGCAAGACAGGATGAGCATTTTGAGGTTAAAAAGTATATAAATAACCAATGATTTCACTACATAAGAGACTTCTTCCTCGGCTGGGATAGTTTACAACCACATTTGAGATCGTTTAAAGCCGCATTTAAACTGCATTTTGGAAGTTCAAACTCTGGGCACCATAGAAGTCCACTATATGGAGAAAAATCCTGAAAAGTCTTCCTCAAAAAACATAAGTTTTTTACAACTGAAGAAAGAAAGACATGACCATCTTGGATGACAAGGGGATGAGTACATTATCTGTACATTTTTGTTCTGGAAGTTCTTCTCCTTTAACAATAAATTAAATAATCTAACCAAACTGAATTCGAGCAGACTAGTTCCCTCACATTTGAGAATTAATAACTCTTCACCACAGTGGAAACTGTCAAAGCATCAATCAGACACTATCAGAAAAGATTACTTCTACTTTTAGGCAGAAATGTTCGGTCATGTTCACTTTCATTGCATCTTGTAGCCTATGTCAGAAACTGTTCTTAACTATGAACTTGCATAAATCAGAGTGGAGAATGGCGCTTAAATGTTTGCTTCTGAATTTGAATTAGGTTAGTAAACATGAAGCAGACTTTGAATTATTCCTCTTCCTGTCATTCCAATTCCATTTCCTTTCAATTCCAGTTCCTGTCGATTAAATTTCACACCGATGAACTGACAGGGAGCAAATTCTGCAATTCTAATTTTGCTCAACCCTGACATAAATAAAAGTAAAGACTCCAGGCTATTCTCAAGGTGTCCACTGCTAACTCTGTCAAAGAAAATGGTCCACATTTGAGTCAACAGAAGTTACTAAGTTTCCAATAGCAAGCACTGAGCAGGCATTGATTGATAACTGTTCCAATGTGTTTAAAATGCTTGTAAAAAACGTGCTAATTATTTGATGTATCTTCTCTCGATGGAGAACACTATCTTGGTGCTCCGCACAATTTGTGTTATATATTTCAGATGTTAAGATTAATATCTTGTTAAAGAAAAGCAGTCATATTATTCAGAAATAGTCTCATTACCATAATCACACTTCTTTGACAAACATGCAAGATAAAAGTTTACTTTATGACTTGTACTAATGTTTTTAAGCGTGCCTCATCGTCTTGTTCTTTTTATTTTAAACTTCTCTTTAAACTTCGCTGGTCTTTTGCTGGTTAATGCTGGTCCTTGGCTGGTTTATGCTGGCCCTTTGCTGGTTTATGATGGTCCTTTGCTGGTTTATGCTGGTCCTTTGCTGGTTTATGATGGTCCTTTGCTGGTTTATGATGGTCCTTTGCTGGTTAATGCTGGTCCTTTGCTGGTTTATGCTGGTTTTAGCTGGTTTATGCTGGTCCTTTGCTGGTTTATGCTGGCCCTTTGCTGGTTAATGCTGGTCCTTTGCTGGTTTATGCTGGTCCTTTGCTGGTTTATGATGGTCCTTTGCTGGTTTATGCTGGTCCTTTGCTGGTTTATGATGGTCCTTTGCTGGTTTATGCTGGTCCTTTGCTGGTTTATGCTGGCCCTTTGCTGGTTAATGCTGGTCCTTTGCTGGTTTATGCTGGTTTTAGCTGGTTTATGCTGGTCCTTTGCTGGTTTATGATGGTCCTTTGCTGGTTTATGCTGGTCCTTTGCTGGTTTATGATGGTCCTTTGCTGGTTTATGCTGGTCCTTTGCTGGTTTATGATGGTCATTTGCTGGTTAATGCTGGTCCTTTGCTGGTTTATGCTGGTTTTAGCTGGTTTATGCTGGTCCTTTGCTGGTTTATGCTGGCCCTTTGCTGGTTTATGCTGGCCCTTTGCTGGTTTATGCTGGTCTTTTGCTGGTTAATGCTGGTCCTTGGCTGTTTTATGCTGGTCCTTTGCTGGTTTATGCTGGCCCTTTGCTGGTTAATGCTGGTCCTTTGCTGGTTTATGCTGGTCCTTTGCTGGTTTATGATGGTCCTTTGCTGGTTTATGCTGGTCCTTTGCTGGTTTATGATGGTCCTTTGCTGGTTTATGCTGGTCCTTTGCTGGTTTATGATGGTCCTTTGCTGGTTAATGCTGGTCCTTTGCTGGTTTATGCTGGTTTTAGCTGGTTTATGCTGGTCCTTTGCTGGTTTATGCTGGCCCTTTGCTGGTTTATGCTGGCCCTTTGCTGGTTTATGCTGGTCTTTTGCTGGTTTATGCTGGTCCTTTGCTGGTTTATGCTGGCCCTTTGCTGGTTTATGCTGGCCCTTTGCTGGTTTATGCTGGTCTTTTGCTGGTTAATGCTGGTCCTTGGCTGTTTTATGCTGGTCCTTTGCTGGTTTATGCTGGCCCTTTGCTGGTTAATGCTGGTCCTTTGCTGGTTTATGCTGGTCCTTTGCTGGTTTATGATGGTCCTTTGCTGGTTTATGATGGTCCTTTGCTGGTTTATGATGGTCCTTTGCTGGTTTATGCTGGTCCTTTGCTGGTTTATGATGGTCCTTTGCTGGTTAATGCTGGTCCTTTGCTGGTTTATGCTGGTTTTAGCTGGTTTATGCTGGTCCTTTGCTGGTTTATGCTGGCCCTTTGCTGGTTTATGCTGGTCCTTTGCTGGTTTATGCTGGTCCTTTGCTGGTTTATGATGGTCCTTTGCTGGTTTATGATGGTCCTTTGCTGGTTTATGATGGTCCTTTGCTGGTTTATGCTGGTCCTTTGCTGGTTTATGATGGTCCTTTGCTGGTTAATGCTGGTCCTTTGCTGGTTTATGCTGGTTTTAGCTGGTTTATGCTGGTCCTTTGCTGGTTTATGCTGGCCCTTTGCTGGTTTATGCTGGCCCTTTGCTGGTTTATGCTGGTCTTTTGCTGGTTAATGCTGGTCCTTGGCTGTTTTATGCTGGTCCTTTGCTGGTTTATGCTGGCCCTTTGCTGGTTAATGCTGGTCCTTTGCTGGTTTGTGATGGTCCTTTGCTGGTTAATGCTGGTCCTTTGCTGGTTTATGCTGGTCATTTGCTGGTTAATTCTGGTCCTTTGCTGGTTTATGCTGGCCCTTTGAACCAGCAAAGTACCAGCAAACTACCAGCATAAACCAGCTAAAACCAGCATCCCAGCACCAAAACATACCTAACCAGCATATGCTGTTTTTTTTTCAGCAGGGTGTGCACTTCAAAGAAAGTTCCATACAGTAGAATTGTAAATGGAGAGAGTGTCAGAGAGTCATTCCTCTTACATGAATGCTGAGGTATGCAATCACCTCAAAGAACTGACAGGTTGATGATGACTAGGCTTTGAAATTGTGCAACAACCTCTTGAGGCTTCTTTCAGAGAGGATGTCTACATATGAGACTATGACCCTGCCAACACTGCTTGATCCACGTCTGTAGGCTTCTGTAGCCAGTCAAATGAACAGACTGAAAGTGCTGCATTCATAAAAGCTGAGGCAGTCCGAAACAAACAGCCTGTCCAAATCCTCTCAAATCCCCCTCATCACAACCAGAGTCAGCAGGAGCATCAGGCAGCCATGTAATACACTTGGGTACTGTTTGTGTTAGCAATGTCCTGTGGTGATCTCAAACACTGGTATGAGGGCCGATTAAGGCATTTTTAAAAATTGGTATCGGCTTTATATAGCCGGATCCTTTATGTCATGCCAGCAGTCATGCAGGTGTCAAAAGCAGAGCGCAATTTGACAGGAATATGTGGCTGAAATCTCTGCTGTGTGAAAATATTTTAAATTGGAATATGAAAGCAGTCCAACAGTGACATGTCAGATCAAGGACACAAAAAACTTGATTGGGACATCCCATGCATTAGTCATGGACCATGCATGTATTGCAGAGAAACTGAAGTCATTTATGGTTATTCCTATTATTCTACCCTAGGTAATGTCTGTGGGATCTGCATGTTGTAAAATCCAGAAAGGTGAAAAATGTGACTGCAAAATTTTAGATGAGGTTCAAAGGTACCTCAGTGACCCAAATATTTCACACACAGAGGATCCTCTGTGTCCACATCTTCACACATCTTTTCCTGAATTTTTATGCACTTCTGCCTCCTCCAGTTCTATGTGAGAAAATTCTTAAAGGCAGGGGAAGTAAAGAGAAAAGAAATTGACTCAGCCTCCACACAAGTCATATTACTTCATAAAAAAAAAAAAAAAAAAAGAATGACATGACACGTGACAATAATACATGTGGTTACAGTTTATTTTGATGGCCCCTTTTTAACTTCTCAAGAGTAATAGTAAATTGTTAGATTAGGTTTAGATTTAATTAGCTAAATTTAAAGATAAAAGTATTTCTAATGTGTTGGATCTTTTATTGAAAGGAGCTGCATTTTTCCTTCAATCACATAAGTGCTGTGTTTTTCATGTTTGAGTTGGGGAGTGACATGCAAAAGGGTCATTTGCAAAGTAGTTTGAAAACATGTTTTTGTATTGTTTTGGGTGTCACTAGTGTTCACTGTATTGAAAAGCTTCAAATATTAAACAACTTCACAACACGGTTGGGGAACATCACTAGTAAGCATAAGAGACTTCTTTCAAAAACATTAATAACCACCAGTGACAGGTTTTTAGAGGTTGCGTATGTTCACTTCAGCTTGCCTTCATTGGACAATTGTTACAAAGTCCTTGAATAAACGGGGAAAGAAAAATGAGGACTATAAATACATATGAACTAATTAGTTCACCAAGTAACACCTGAAGGAAACTACAGCAAGAAACAGAAAGGGGCAGGAAATGAGGCTATGAACAAGAATGAAATTCAAAATAAAAGGCATGTCATAATTAAGGCTGTGAACTAAAAACATCAAACGTAAAATCCAAGCACACGTGACAGTCATTGGTTTCAGGGTACAAAAGTGAGATAACATGCTTACACACTGCTGCAGGGCTTTAAAAAATGCTCTCTGATCACTTGTAGATTTGCAAGTGTTTTATCCCCTAAATTATGCGACACTGATGTAACGCTTCATCTCTGTAGCTCAGCTCAGGCTTCTTCTGCTCTTTGAGAACATGAAACTGCAAGCTGACTTCTCAAGGGTTTTTCATTTGAACTTGGTGTAGAAATACCAGGAGGAAATTTATTGCATGCCCTGGAACAAATATAGTGGAATGACAGCATCTCTGATCATCAAAACCATTCTCCATATCTGACAGTCATGTGAGCTAAGTAATCTAGCATCAGACAAAAATATTTTTCTTTCAGCAATGCATTTTCCAAGACTCAAAGACATCACACACCCTGCTTAGTGATATTCTTTGAGAAGGAACCCATAAGGATTTCAATTATGTAATTAAGGACTTGCTCAAGTTCATTAGACTATGCTAAATAATATGTTATGTCAGTGTCTGATTTTTAAGGGCTGAAAATGCAGTCTAAAATGAGTGTAGCCTAGTTACACTAACTTCATCTACCATTGTCTGGTTATCCACGTGCATGCATTGTGGTACTCTCGATAATGGTGGTTCAATAAAGTCATTGTGCACAAAAAGTATAGATTCATAAAATTATGGTTACATTGTGTACAATTTTATGGGCTATGTCTTTACGACATTTCTGTGCCTTGACCGTGGCAGCACCCTTGCTGTCTAAGGGGGTTCAGAGAGCTCTCGGATTTCATTAAAAATATTTTAATTTGTGTTCTGAAGATGAAAGAAGGTCTTACAAGTTTGGAACGGCATGAAGGCGAGAAATAAATTACAGAATTTTTGATTTTGGGTGACTATATCTTTAAGTCTGAACATAACTAGACAATTAAGAAAATGGAGGGACCTTCTGTGGTTAAAGGAGTGAATGAATTTGATTGGTCCAACTTTGAAAGAGCTAAATTCTATAGTTCTTAAAATAAAGGTGCTTCATGAAGCCATAGAAGAACCTTTTTTTTATCCAAATGGTTCTATAAAGAACCTTTAACATCTGAAGAACCTTTCTGTTTCATAAAAGGTTCTTTGTGGCAGAAGAGGGTTCTTCAGATTATGAAAAGGAATGCAAGAGATGGTTCTTTAAAGCACCTTTGACTCAGTGGTTCTTTGAGGAACCAATAATGGTTCTTATATGGCATTGCTGTGAAGAACCTTTTAAAGCACCATTATTTTTAAGAGTGCAGGGTAAACTGCACTATATATTAAACATATCCAGAGTTGCCAGGTCTGTTTAACAAAACCAGTCAAATACTCAATACTAGGTTATCATATGTCCTCTTTTCCCCCAGACATGTCCTCTTCTAGACCTGAAAAAATCAGTTCAGCCAGGATTTTTAAATCACCCAAAATGTCCAGAATTCAGCTTTTTATTATACAGTCGCCATTCATTGTGTGCGTTTTTTGTATTGAAACCTTGTGCAGGACTGTTTTCTTAATCTTAATTTTCTTATATTGACTATATTTTTCATGCACCAGGGAGTCACTATTAATATGCAGAGTATTTAAATTGCTTTGGATGCAGCTCATATTGGATGTAGGGTTGCCAAATCCATTTTTTCCCCACATAATTGGGCTGATTTTGAATTGTTGCGGCAGGTTGATTTTAGGGGGCAGCCGTGGCCTAATGGTTAGAGAGTCGGACTTGTAACCCAAAGGTTGCGGGTTCGAGTCTCAGGTTCGGCAGGGATTGTAGGTGGGGGGAGTGAATGTACAGCACTCTCTCCACCCTCAATACAAATACTTTTTTGAAATCTAAAATATGGTCACCATACTCTATACAAGCATTTAGCATTTTTAGCACTGTTCATATCAAATTTAATTTCAAATGTAATGTTCTTTAGTTTCCCCCTTATTTTTCAGCTCGTTTGGCTACTTGATACTGCAAACTGGTGTCTCTTACCATATTATTTTAATGTACTATCTTAATTATGAACACACTGGTTTGTAGTGCAAACAGTTATACTGTTTACTGCTGACACTTTTTTAGTATCAATATATGAATTCACATATATTTAGATTTCATAGAATGAGTAAACATTAGGTATACATATAAATCCAATGCAGTTGTTAGTGAAAATTGCACTAAAATGTTGCAATGACAAAATACTGCACTAAATCAAAAGTTCAAATGTAACAAATAAGTTGCAATATTAATGTTGTAATACTGGTAGCACTAATATAAAAATTTGATCATATATGGTACTTTTTTTTTATTTTTTGATGGTTGATGGTTGTATTTTTGGTATTTTATCTCAGTATTCCTATCAGTGTTGTATAAGGGTTTTTATGTGTAACCGTAACCCTAGAATGTGATAAAAGAGTTTAAAATAGTTGGGCTAAGACATATAACAATTTTTATGACTGCAGAAATATGTTAATTCAGTACACACATTATCCCACTATAGTCACAATTGTGACTGACCATAAAATACAATTTTCCATAAACTTTTCCAAAACATTCTCAAAAAATATTTATTATTTCAAAGGTTTACTAATGACACATCATTTGGATATTTTCAGGTCTGGGAAACATTTGGGATTAAACGGGTTAATTAGTACGGGTATATTTGTAGCAATAGCCAAAAATACATTGTATGGGACAAAATTTTCGATTTTTCTTTTATGCCAAAAATCCTTAGGATATTAAGTAAAGATCATGTTCCATTAAGACATTTTGTAAATTTTCTACTGTAAATATATCAGAACTTAATTTCTGATTAGTAATATGCATTACTAAGAGCATTTGGACAACTTTAAAGGCGATTTTCTCAATATTTTTTCCACCCTCAGATTTCAGATTTTCAAATAGTTGCATCTCAGCCAAATAGTGTTCTATCCCAACAAACCATACATCAATGAAAAGCTTATTTATTCATGGTTGACCCTTATGACTGGTTTTATGGTCCAGGGTCACATATAAATGTATCTTATATGTAGGCTATTATTAAGGATAATAATAATTTTTTTGGGATATAAATCCTTCTCCAACCACTTTTGATAACACAGTGTTCAGTGTAGACTATCCATGCTGATTTATCTCAACATTTCAAACATTTGAATCAAATGAATAACACAATATCTCACTACGTTAACTGGCAAGACTTTAGGAGGAAATATTTTTAGAGCGACCGCTTTGATCTTAGACATTTCATTATGACATCACCATCATCCTGTCAATGGACGCGCGCACAAAACAATCCCCAGGATTGCTTGAATCGCGCGGTCACACGCGCTCAAGGAGCATTTGTCATCAGTGAAGAAGAGAGGAAACTGTATCAAGTTGACAGGGAGGCAGACTCCTCGCTTCTTCTGCCCACTGAAGCCTTGACTTGCTTTTAATCATGGATGCGTCCCTCTTTCAGTTCTTCATAGAGGAATTCGGCGACACCAACTGTACTCTTATGGATGCTTTTCAGGACACTTTATATGAGAATTCGTCTTTCGCGTCGATGAGTGTCGACGGTGGGGATTACATTCTTTGTTAGCGCGTTTGTTTTATTCAGCGCTTATAATGCACATTAATCAACACCGGTTGTATTTTCCTCTAAGGTCTCTATTGTAACGCCACCACGGATGAAATCGGAACTTGCTGGCCAAGAAGCAACTCTGGACGAATAATTGAGCGACCGTGCCCAGAGTACATTAACGGCGTCAAATACAACACCACTAGTAAGTAGCTCATATTCGCTTTCTATTCATTAAAAGCGTCCTAGGATGAGGTTGGAGCGACTCTTTGGATTTGTGTGCAGAACTATTAGCCTATTTATCTGTGGGTCAGACCTTCATTCAGAGTTGAAACATTAAAAGGCGCTCAGCAAAGTGAGATTATAGCAAGATCGATGCATAGATATAAATAGATATTTCTGTTTTTTAGAACATTTCAAGGCTTATAAGATTTCAAGGACATGTACAGCTTTTGACATTTTTATTTTAAAAGCTATTTATACAATTGTTCCTCATATAAGAGACATGATGTTAATAATTTAGTCAATTGTTTGCTCTCCAATTGTGCAGCTGCAGACAATGTTATCTGCCCTGCCACATGTTCTTTGCCTTAATGTGTGAAATGAAGCAGGACAGTGAAGTTCACTTACGCACACGCACACGCACACGCACACACACACACACACACACACACACACACACACACGCACACACACACACACACACACACACACACACACACACGGAGAGAGACAGCCACTGTGCAATGCATCCATGCTGACACTCAGCCTCAGTGATGCAAGGATAACTTTTTTTATTTGAAGAAATATGCCTGACAATAACTAACAATGTTAGTTATTGAGTTGGATGGAAAAGTTGTCTGCTCTTTTGTTTTTATGTGAGAGAATTTCTATAAACTTGTAAGATATTTGGAGCTGTTGCATATCTGAAGTCACAAAAGATGAAAGACAGGCTTAAACAATACAATTAAATTCTACCGGTGTGGTAGACAATTCAATGGAAAAACCAAATTATTTCAAACATTTATGGTATGTTATCTTGTACATTATTTACATGTACTGTTTACTTTTTGATTATATTTCAGATTTTTCTAAAGCAATTCAGTATTTGACATAAATGTCCCAATAAATCAGCAATACATGCCTCTGAAAAACAATCATAGGATTCATCCCTCCTTAATAAAAAAGAATACCTTCTCATATTGTTGTGCATATACATGATTATGTAATTGTCATGCATAATTATGTAATCATGACCCCATGGTGTTCAGATCACTGTAGTTCAAAAGACGTGGAGCAGACGTACAGTATTGGATACAGTCTAATCTCTATAGACCTCATACATTTTCCAGCTGCAGTTAGTGTTATCATTGCATATTACTATGACTTATGATAATATCAGTGCATGCATATAAATGTGGATTTTCCAAATGTCTCTTATCTTCTGTAGTGGCTGGCATTTATGATCACAAATCAGTACTTAGCCATTTCCTCCTGTGAGCTCGCACAGCATGTGACTTTGCTCAGTGTAATGATGTGACTTTCACACTGGATGATAATAAAGGGCTCCAAGGCAAACCTAAGCCTTTCGCTGCTGAGTGCTGAATGTGTATTTTAAATAGTAAAACATATCTCTGTTGGCTCATGGTGACCAGATGATGCCTCCTTTCTGTGGTTTATAATTAGGTTTATTATGTGTTTCATTCACAAAGGTCAGCACTGTTTGTTTGCCATGCTTACTGTTGCAGATGTTTATTTAGAAAAATGTTTATGCTCATTTTTAGCAATCATGGCAGCAGTAATTTATCAAATGATGATCAGATGAAGATGTGTTTGTAGTGTTTCCTGATTTACATTATTGCTTTAGTGTACTGGGTGCTAAAACAACACAGACATGCAATCACATGCAACTAAACAATGCAAAGAACATTTTAATCAATAGAAGAACAGAAGTTTTTTAATCAATAAACTCATATATGCTTTTTCAGACTTAACTTGATGAGACAAACCTGACTTGTAGGATTATTTATAGCTTGCATCGAGGTTATGCGTAATAGCATGGTGTCACTGAACCTTGTGCTGTGCAGAGCCGTTGCTTAAGGCACTTCGCCTAGCACTTCTGTCTAAACCCTTCCGTTGGCAAGATCCATCCAGCTGTCTGGTACTGTCTCTCAGAGTAATCCATTTGATCCTGAACACTGTAGCTTAAGGCTCAGTTACTCTGTGCCGGTTTCTTCCTCTGCCTTACTTTCATTCAACACTTTATAATGAAGTTCACTCAGAAGTCATTTAAAATTGTTTTGTTGGCGATGAACTAATCAGCTACTAAACATTACTATTAATGTGTAAATAATTAGTAAGTGATACATTACAAATGTATTATATGTAATCTAAAAAATGTTTTGTAAATCATTAAATGATCATAAATCATTAGTAAATTATTAGTTACAGTGCCTTGCGAAAGGATTCATACCCCTTCATTTTTTTTCACATTTTGTTATGTTGCTGCCTTATGTTAAACTACTTTAAATTACTTGTTTTCCCACATCAGTCTACACTCCATACTCCATAATGGCAAAGCAAAAAATAGGTTTTTAACATTTGTGCAAATTTATTAAAAATAAAAAACTGAAAAGATCCCGTTGCATAAGTATTCATACCCTTTCCTGGGACACTCGAAATTTATCTCAGGAGCATTCATATTGCTTCTAGATGTTCCTACACTTGGAGTGGAGTTAAACTGTGGCAAATTCATTTGAATGAGTCTGATTTAGAAAGGCACACACCTCTCAGAAAAGGTCTAACAGCTGAAAATGCATATCAGAGCAAAAACCAAGTCCTGAGGTCAAGATAACTGCCTGTAGTCAGTGACAGACTTGCGTTAAGGCGATGATCTAGGGAAGAGTTCAGAAAAAAATCTGCTGCATTGAAGGTTCACAGAAGCGTTATCCATAATGGAAGACGATTGGAACAACTAGGACTCTAGAAAATGTCTGCCAGCCCCCATCCAAGCTGACAGAGCTTGAGAGGTGAAAAGGTGAGGCAAAGATATATTTTACTGGCTTATTCATCTGTTAAACAAATAGCTATTGAACTAAAAGATTTGGTCACTTTTATTATCAAATGTAGACAGATACCCAGCTCTAATGATATTTAATATTAAATTAAATGGCTTGGCCATTTGCAGTCTCATATAGTTTAGTTGAATGACTTCGGAAAGCTGTCCTGTTTGGCTTAACTGAATTGTTGAATAATGCCACTCTTGGCACTCATTCAGTCCCAACATGAGCACCATGTAATTAATAAGTAGCCTATAAGCTATATTATTCCAGTGATTATGGCAATAGCCAACAGGATCAGAGTTATAGCAACAAGCTAAACGTCTTTGCAATAAAAGCTTTATTCCCTATTGCTTTTTTAGTATTAGGTATATACAAATCAAATTTTTATTCTCTTTCCTGTATTTTTCTTTAGTTATCCCCGTCCAGTTTAGCCAGGAGTGCATCCAAATTATGAACAGTAATCATTTCATGTGCAGTTAGTGATTTTGATAGAAGTGATATAGAAGCACAGACTTTAGTTATTGTTCATCTTCAATTTTCTTTCCATTTTCTAATTTGACAGCAAATCATTTTTATTCAAGGCTTTCACAAATGCTTTCACAAGGTATTTGAGCATCCTTTCAGGAAAAACAAAAACAAAGAAAGAACAAGAATAATTT
Organism: Garra rufa; assembly: GCF_049309525.1. Lineage (NCBI taxonomy): Eukaryota > Metazoa > Chordata > Actinopteri > Cypriniformes > Cyprinidae > Garra > Garra rufa. The sequence continues at coordinate 46,088,301 of NC_133370.1, forward strand.
TGTGGAGGCTTCATTTCAGCTTATACACTAGGCTTTATCTTCTGTTGTCCTGTCTTGTGGTGAATCTTCACATTTAATTATAATGTAAAATGCTCCATTCAGAGCTGAACATTTAGCAAAACATTCAGTTCTCTTATCTTTTTCTGTTCATGTCAAAGTTCTGTCAACTGATAAAGTCTATGAAAATTTTCACTCTTTCAGAAAATCCCTTAGACCCCTCTGGTTTGATTGTTTCTCTAGGCTAAGTCCCTGGTTTCATCTCAACATAATTACACCCCTGCTGCGCTCACATCACCTCCATGGAAATCTAATTTCATTAGCACCTCCCTAGAACTGTCCTCCTTTGCAGCCTCAGTAAATAAATTCAAGTTTGATTTTTGAGTGAATTATTTCTTTATATTCTCACTTTTGTGTTCCAAACCTATGGTTCGATTTTGACTACAAAAAGAGACATTTTAAACAATGCACACTTCTTTGCCGTACCATTGCATCATACACAAAAGCCAATAGCGTTTAGTATATGTGACATTAAACCTGGCATAGAGTGTCAAATGACAATGACAAATTAGATTTCAGGGTTTTGGTAAAGATTGTCAGTGAATTTATATTTTTGGAGCAGCAACTGATTTAACCCATAATAACATCCTGTCTGGTGCATAGTTTCGTTTTTACAGTAGATAAACCTGTTATAATCTGATACTGTCTACAGTGGATGTGGTTCAGAGGTGGCATAAATGCATCTCATTATAACAATGCTATGATATTGATGTTTTAAATATTGAGAAATTCAAATGATTTAAATGACTTCATTTATACTTTAAAAAATGAAACTGAAACCGCCAGTAGGTGGCAGCACGTCAAAGTCTTTGTGTCCGAATAATTCATTCAATCGATTCGTGCAAACAGCTGATTAATTTAGGAATGAAGCAAGTGACTCTTTATGAGTGGGTCATTAAATCATTGATTCACTAGATTTGTTTAAAAGTGCAGATTCATTCATAAATGAAACAGCACTGTGACAAAGACTATAGACACGCAGCGGCTCCGCAGTGGCTTTGTTTGGAACTTTTTTTGTTGACGAAATAGAGCACAATCAGACAACCTAAAATGTCACTTAATGTCAAAAAAGTCACTTAATAGCAAAAATGTATAAAACTGTTGTATAAATTCAGTTTCACATTTGCAAACTCCCTTTATAATCATTAAAAAGCTTCCACCCTCCTTAGTTCATCCTGATCTCACAAACTTCCATATTAATGAATGAAGCTCTGGACACTGCACACTGAATCTATTATTTACATCGTCTCTACACTTTATTTGTTATAATAAATGACAAAAACTGCAGTCTGCTTTCATGATCTGTGCTGTGAGAAGCAGGACGCACATTGACAGGAAAGCATTTCCATTGGCTGCAGACTGCAGGTATTATGGCAAAGGACGGCATTGCACGGCGAACAATAGACACAAATATCCCGCTGCATTTTTAGCCTACATTGCACTACGTTTATGTGCAGAACTGGGGTCGCTTTCATAGTTGTTTGAATGGGTAAATATAGAAATAACTTTAATTTCCAAAAAAGCCTAAACAGTTGGAAGACTCTGTGCTGCGGCACGGTGGTTGGGAACACTGACTTAGGGCTCAAATGGTTGATCAAGATTATTTTTCTTAAAAAGTTCTAATGACTATTCTGCCCTCCAAAGGCAAAGCGCAGTAACTACACATTTGGTCAAAATTGAATTAATGCTTAAAATGGACTTGAATGGCAAAGTCTCCGGATACAATTTTGTCCTGTTTCAGAGGAACGTGAGTGTCAAAATGTTTGACTAGTTGGTGTAAAACTTTTAAAGGCATTTTTCTCAGTTTCAGTGTTGCCGTAGTTACTGCACTTTGCCTTTGGAGGGCAGTTTTGTCATTTTTACTTTTTTGGTTTTACATTTCATCAGAATTATTGCACTTTCACGTTAGCACATATCAAGAGAACAGCATGGTTTGTTTGCAGATTTAGTCACAGCAAACCTTATGGAAGAAATCAGACTGGCTGTGTTACACTTTTATTTAAACAAATTGCTTAAAGGGATAGTTCACCCAAAAATGAAAATTTGATGTTTATCTGCTTACCCCCAGGGCATCCAAGATGTAGGTGACTTTGTTTTCTCAGCAGAACACAAACAAAGATTTTTTAACGAAAACCGGTGCAGTCTGCCAGCCAAATAATGGCAGTGGATGGGCACCAAACCTTTAAAAGTAAACAAAAACATGCACAGACAAATCCAAATTACACCCTGTGGCTCGTGACGATACATTGATGTCCTAAGACACGAAACGATTGGTTTTTGCGAAAAACTGAACAGTATTTATATCATTTTTTACCTTTGATACACAGCCACATCCATCTCTCCTGAGCACAAGCTCATCATCCGGCTCATGACATGTGCACGTGCTCTGGCGTAGAATACGCAAATGCCGGAAGCGATCTGTCGCATTGTAAACGACACTCATTGTTTACACAGTGCACAGAGATTGTGGGTATAGCGGCTATTCAAAATGGTAATTACTTGCACTTATCCTGATTGTTCAAACCGATTTAAAGCTAAAAGATTACGTTTGCTTGCGCAAACTCATCCGGGACTTTTCACTGATTTCCCCTTACGGCGTTTGCGTATACTACGCCAGAGCGCGTTCACATGTCAAGAGCCGGATGAAAAGCTCGTGCTCATGACAGATGGACGTGGCTGTGTATCAAAGGTAAAAAATGATATAAATACTGTTCAGTTTCTCGCTAAACCGATCGTTTCGTGTCTTAGGACATCAATGTTTCGTGGCGAGTCACAGGGTGTAATTTGGATTTGTCTGTGCATGTTTTTGTTTACTTTTAAAGGTTTGGTGCCCATCCGTGTGCATTATATGGCTGGCAGACTGCACCGGTTTTCGTTAAAAATCTTTGTTTGTGTTTTTCTGAGAAAACAAAGTCACCTACATCTTGGATGCCCTGGGGGTAAGCAGATGAACATCAAATTATCATTTTTGGGTGAACTATCCCTTTAAAACTCCAAACAACATGTTTGCCTTTTTTGCATAATGTAGAGAAAGCATGAGCGAGCAGGTTAAAAATATTAAGCAGGGATGCACCAAATGTTTGTCAACCAAAATTAATTGGCCGGAAATAGCAAAAAGAGCTGATGACTGAAATCACCAAATGGGCTTAAACCATTAGTAAATAAACTACAGAACATTATGTTGTCTAATAAACGCATAAACTGTATTTATTCTGAAAGCGCTGCACAAGCTCCTTAGCTAGGGTTCAAAGTCCAAAGCGCAAGGAAAATCTGTATGATGAGAATGCAATTTATTAATGCAAGACAATACAAATGTCAAAATAAAATAAAGCATTTTCAGGATAAATAACCAGGTGGGCATGATTATGCTTGATAAATTAAGAGAAGAAGAATTTGTGATCCTGATTATAATATGATATATAAGTCAGTTCCGCTACAGGTCTGTGCCTATTAGATTAATATGCTCTTGTCTCAAATAATGCCTTTTACATTTTCTGTTTTGTCTGTTTTCCAAGTTGTTGTTATATAATCAACAAAGAAACAACATTTTTACTTTATTTTACTTTTATACGGGCACTCGGACTGCTGACTCATCAATATAATATGTGCAACATGGCGCCAGCTATAGTTTCTGTTCTCAATCTCCGGTATATTTAAGCGTATTTTCTCAATTTACTCAGTCATTTCCCTCGAATCACTACATCATGGTAAATTATGACAGCATTTCACAGCATTTATATCCAAATGCACATTTTCCCAAGATTAAATTAAACAATTGTGATTCCGGATGATGCATAAACTCAATACAGCAACGTAATCCAGATCCAAATGGAATAAAGCCATTAATCGGAGTCTTGTCTTGTTTAGTATTATATTATTTTATTATGTATATCCCTGGGCACATTATGCAACGTACATTTACACCGTAAAATGAATAATGCAAAGGAGAGCAAGTAGAAAATACAATATTACATTAATAATAATAATAACAACATTAATAATCGCGAAAAAAATGACGTGAAGACTCATAATGCACAGCCAGCACCAAATAGACAGAACGGCAAAACTCAAAACTGTACTGTATTATAAGTGCTAACATTCATAATTAAATAAACAGAGCCTATGTGATGACCAGAAGCTGACACAAAATTTTAGAAAAAATGTTTGCTATTTTTAGAGTAAAACCCCGGTATATATCAATATATCATAGTATCTATTTTGTAAAAATAGACTTAAATTCCCGAATTTACGCGTGTTAAGTACGGCCACTTTTACCCTGCGAGCGCCAATCCGGAAGCCAGAAACACGGAAGTGTGAAAAAGGCTAATTTAAACTGAACCAAAACTGACATGAGCTAAATACTGTATGGCACTGTCTTTTATTTTTTATAGCACAATCTTAATTGTCTCCACAGTTAAGTTTCCATAATTAATTGTGCTATATTTCACTTTATCACTGTGGAACTGCTTTGACATAAAGGTAACTCGATTTGACTTGACATGCCTAGTGAAGACAGCTCCAGCTGTTTCAACATGACACGGCATGACAAGGGATGTCCACGTACACATTAGTGCTTAATTGATTTCTGTTTGACTATTGTCCATTACCTAATGAGTGTTAAAGCATATAAAAGCACGTTTATCTCGACTTTGACGTGTCAGTAACTGAATTGTCAATAACTGCTTTTAAATTGCTGCACTAATCAGTGAATCTAAATCTGTTAAATGACTAACTTTACATTGGATAAGGTGCATTTTCAATGGGACATACACATGCATCTCTATATCGCTATAATGCAGTAATCCTTAAAACAAATCCAGCATGCTCACATGTGACAAAAGCTCACTAGTTAATATGTATTTATAGTAAAATTTGTTTGTACAAAATCTCTTATCCTCTTTACAGGGTAAATATTTCTGTTTGAATGTGGATCAGGCACATTTTGAGGTGGTTTAAGCTCCCGGGCTTTGACAGAATTACTACAGTCCCATGATAGAGCTGGTGGTGAGAAGATGATGTAAAAATAGATTGAGCTGATAACGACGGCTATATTTATACAGCCTTTCTCATCTCCTGGTAAGATTTTCCCTTCCATTAAGGTTCATTTCCAGCCCAGCACTTTAAGCATCTTCGATTATTAGTCTTCAAAACCATCCTGCTGAAAGAATATGGACACCTAAGCCACTTTATAAATAGTAAAATAAAGACAAATAATATTTGATTGAATGTTTGTAGGAAGCATCTCATAGTTAATGTGACTTGTGGTTATTCTGAAAAAGATAACTTTGAGACCAAGCATTGGATAGTAATTTCAAAAGAGTGCTGAAAAGCCTTGAACCTGATGCTGTTATGAGTTAGCATGCTGGATGGACGAGACGTGAGATGAGATACAATAACAATGATGTATTTAATATAATCTTCAGAAGTACAGGCAGGAACACAGAGATTAATCCACACATGAACAACGTAACATAAGTGAAGACCGACAGAGAACTCAAGAAACAGACAGACTTAAAAAGGGTGTGCTAATTACAAGGACAGGTGCAGGAAATCACAATAACGATGGGCTAAACCAAATAACAAAGATCGATGGGGGAAGACAATGGGAGAAACCAATGACCAAAACAGACATGACTGTGACATTACGCCCTCCCTCCGAATAGGTGCTTCCTCGCGCCGTAGAAAAACAAAAACAAAACAGACAAGAGGGGCGGAATAACAGAAAAACTGAGTCCATGATGGAGGAGGCTTCGGCGGAGGACGCAACCCCAGGAGGGGGACCAAAACCAAAGTCCAAGTGGCAGACAAGACAGTCCAAGGGGGCGACGATGGTGGGAGGAGCCAAGGAAGAAACAGGAGGGACCCAGAGCAGGAGGAACTAAGTAGGACCCAGAACGCAGCCATGATGATCCACGGTGGAGCCGACGGAGGGAGGAGCCATGGTGGAGGACGGGCTGACGACTCCATGAGGCCGACCGACAGAGGCGGAGCAGCTGGCGAAGGAGCCCGAGGCAGAGATGAAGAGCCGAAGATCCTGGGCGACACCGAGGATCCGGAGGGCCACGGCGGAGCTGGAGCAACAGAGGATGGAGGCTGTGCCCGCGGGAGGGAGGAGTCCCTAGGAGCCGGTGGGACGGAGTGACGAGGCGCAGCCGGAGGAACAGAGTCCTGAAGTGACGAAGGGGTGACGACTGACCAGGGCGGAGCCGGAAAGACGAGGGAGCCCGGTGGAGCAGGTGGACCGATATGCGACGATGTACACGAGGGCGCTGAGAGCCGTTGTGGAGCCGCAGGGTCGGAGGGTCGAGGTGGAGTTCTGGACTCTGAGGCTGGAGGCGGAGCTGAGGGATCCTCCAGCCATAACACCGGTGAAAACTGGCAGACCTGCTCTCGCACCTGGTCGGACGAGTTGAGCTCATCGGCGCTCCATACTGCTGTCGCTCCGGGCTCAGGCTCTCCGTCCGCGGTGAAACCAGGCTCCTACTCCACGTGTCGGGGTGATGGTTGGCTGGGCTCTGGGTCTGGAGTGAGGCTGACGTCCTTCTCGACGATGTCGACAGTCCATGGCGATCCACAGGACGCCAGCACCCACTCGATGTAATTCGGCAGGCTCTCTTGAGGACCCTCCCCAGATAGCAGCACCTTGGTGATGGTATTAAGTCCAATGTAATAGAACTTACAGAGGCTGCTATCCAGAAAGTGGGAGTTTTCCGCCAGGAGGAGATAGTCATGGGTGTGGTCCTCAAGAGAGCGTTCCCCCTGCTTCAGGAGGATGAGGAGATCAGTAGGGTCCATGGTGAAAAATCAAAAAACAAAACACTGAGGAAAAAAGGACGAAAAACAAACGCAGGGGAGAGTGCCGGGTTAAACTGTTTCGGTTGGTCTTTCTGTTATGACTTAGCGTGCTGGACGGACGAGACATGAGACGAGATACAATAACAATGATGTATTTAATATAATCTTCAGAAGTACAGGCAGGAACACAGAGATTAATCCACACACGATGAACAACGTAACATAAGTGAAGACCGACAGAGAACTCAAGAAACAGACAGACTTAAAAAGGGTGTGCTAATTACAAGGACAGGTGCAGGGAATCACAGTAACGATGGACTAAACCAAATAACAAAGATCGACGGGGGAAGACAATGGGAGAAACCAATGACCAAAACAGACATGACTATGACAGATGCCACTTAGTGTTTGAGTCAAAGACAAAAGTTGGTTTCATCAAAACTTTTAGCGTCTTAAATTCACACATTAAATTAAATTATATATTTTTTCTGAGCAAATAGTTAAACAATTGTAACAATAGTTTATATGTCAATATAAACAATAGCTTATATGCCAAAAATCGTGTTTATTTAAAACAAGAATCATTAGATGACATTAAAAAGACTCCTTAAGGACGACAGTTCAGCCCCCAAAACTAATTAACTCTTCATTTTAAATCATTACCAATCTTTGCCACTATCCTTCAGACCACAAGGTTTTACCTATTTGTCAGCAAGAAGTTTGACGATGGACATTATTTCAGCAATATTTTGACATTTTATTTCACAAACGTTATTTAAAACATTAAACTAAACAGTAAACTTGCATTTAATATGCTTTATGTGTTTTTAAAATCACTTTTGTCAATTCAATTTAATGCACAGAAAGGGACATCTTGTCTTGTTTTGTATTGTTGGTTGAATTATTTCATTATCGTGTTCTGCAGTATGTACAGTATGTGCAGCCCATTACAGAGTGATTGTATCTTCATATTTTATTATTTATTTGTATTAGTATTATTGTACGTTTATTTGACACATTTTAGATTTAAGTTTATTGTAAGTTTATTTAATATTTGAGGTTCTTTTTACAATGTAGCACATTGTAAAATATTCTGATCATTTGTTTTTGTACAAACCTAGTATCTCCAAAATGAATGACTTAAAGGGTTCCTTCGTTCATCTTTAAAACACAGATTAAGATATTTTTGTTAATACCTAAAAGTGCCCTTTTATTACCTAGTGCCCTGTTATTACCTAGTTAATACCTAGTGGCCTCTAGAGGACGCAGTGTCTCTTTCCCCTTGTCAGGGAACCATTGTTACATATGAACCTACGAGACACTGCATTCTTTAGAGGCCGCTAGGAGACTAGAGGATGCAGTGTCTTGTTTCCTTTCTCAGGGAACGATGGTTACATACGTAACCTGAGACGATTTCTGACCTTGCATAGACAGCAACTACCACGTTCAAGGTCCAGAAACGTAATTTTATGAAACTACGAGAATACTTTTTGTGTGCAAAGAAAGCAAAAACAATGACTTGAATGAAAACAATCAAAAAATTCCTTCTCTTTCCTGTCAGTCTTTGATGTCTGTTTCATAGCATTAGGTTTGCTACCTTCTAACTCATAAAAAAAATAACAAATAAAAAAATCAAGTACATATGCTACCCTCCATTGATCTTCCTCAAGTGTCATGATTTTTTGTTGATCTTGCACTGACCGATGTTGGAATAACTTACACCTACACCATAATAAATTTATTTTGTAAGGTTTTTCAGATTTGGCCGTTTGAGCCACAGGAGAGTGGCTTGAAGTCCTGAAAACTGCAGTTTAAAAAGTAAATAGCTCTGTAAGAGGACTGATATTTGTGACCCTGGACCACGAAACCAGTCATAAGGTTAAATTTGACAAAACTGAGATGTATACATCATATGAAAGTTCAATAAATAAGCTTTCTATTGGTGTCTGGTTTGTTAGGATAGGACAATATTTGGCCGAGATACATCTATTTGAATTCAGAAATCTGAGGATGCAAAAAAATCAAAAATACTGAGAAAATCACCTTTAAAGTTGTCCAAATTAGGTTCTTAACAATGCATATTACAAATCAAAAATTAAATTTTGATATGTTTACAGTAGGAATTTTACAAAAAATCTTCATGGAACATGATCTTTACTTAATTTCTTAATGATTTTTGGCATAAAAGAAAAATCTAAAATTTTGACCCATACAATGTATTTTTGGCTATTGCTACAAATATATCCCAGCGACTTAAGACTGGTTTTGTGCTCCAGGGTCACATTTATGAATACACCGAATGTTCAGCAACTGAAATTATTTGGCCAAAAAAAGCTCTTTCGGTGTTTGGCCGAATAAGCAAAAAGGCAGAATAAATTATACCGAACAATGATGTGACGCGATCAAATAGAGGCGTGCACTAATGCAGCAAACATGTCTGCTGTGTGGAACTGTATAATGACTGAAATCAACTTAAACCATAAGTAAATAATCTACAGAATGTTAGTTGTTTAATACACGCACAAATTGTATTTATTTTGACAGCGCTGCATGAGCTCCTTAGCCAGGGTACAAAGTCCAAAGCGCGAGGAAAATCTGCGTAATGAGAGTCATTCATAAATCTGCTGCTGTCAGCAAAAAGTAGTACTGAGGTCTTCTTGTTTCAAGAAGGAGGTCTTAAAAATGGCCAAAGAACATTATTTTACTTACGTATGAATTTTAGGGCAAATTGTGCTTGGTAGGATATAATGTCTACTAGAATGTTAAAAATGTTTAGGTAAATATTTTTAAATTCTTGTTTTGTAATAGATTTTTTTGAAAAGCAAGACAAAACTGTAAAAAGCACATTTTGGCAAAATACATGAGGAAAGACATTAAAAAACGAGTTCGATAATCAGCCTTCGGCCCAGTGTTTAATTTTGTTCAGCTTCGGCCAGGAATTTTCATTTCGGTGCATCTCACTAATATGTACTCAAAGCTTACCCCAATTCTTATTAGGTAATGGTAGTTTTAGTTAGTGTAGTTATTCATTAATGACAGAACAATAATATTTTCCACTGAAAAAAATAAGAAAAACGTGAAGGAGATGAGGGTGAATAAATAATAATGTAATTTTCAGTTGTGAACTACTCTTTTCCTTTTTTGACCACTGTATGTATCATAAACATTTATTTTTTTTAGCTTTGGGTAAACTTCCACCTTCAACACACAAAGAGGATGGATTTGAATAAAAATAAGCTCTAGTGGCATTTGTCTTGTCATTTTCAATGCAGGTTTTGTTGAAAGAAAGCCAGGTTTAAAGTTGTAAGTACATTGCTAATAGGATTCATGGAAGTGCAGCATCACAAAACATTCAATCAATATGTCCATCACAAGCGTCTATAGGTTATTTTCTTCCTGTGTGTGTGATGTTACCGCAAGCTTTCTGTGTTGATCCACTATTTACTGGATATTGGATACATTTAAAATAATGAATAGATAACTCCAGACTCAGGTATGAGCTGTCACTTTCCAGTTTGTATAATAAATATTAATGGCAGCGGGAGATCTTTCTAAAGAGGTTTATGCATGTTTTAAAGATGCCCTCCCCATTTGTGCTGGTTAATGGCACATTCGTTATTTCAAAGTTTTTATCTACGCCTGTGATCTTCAACGTGGCACAAGGTCCTTGATTTTCTGAAGAATACAACAACTGGTGTGTCATTAACAAATTGAGCAGCCTTCAAAGTACTTACCCATTTCCATTACTAAAAAATGAAATTGTAAAGTAACCTTCCCAACGCCCTGGGGGCCAGTAGAGGGGGCCCCACAAGGATGCCAGATGTACTGAAGCATGGGTTAGGAGGGACGGAGCACATGAGATCTTTACATGTGGAAATGAGAATAATTCAATATGTCCATAAAGCTTTTAGGGATACACGAGGGAAACAGCGGTCTTCTCTGCTGGAAATATTGAAAAATATAGCCACAACCTGCGGGGCGAAGGAGACCCAGGCAGGATCACAGTCAGGGACTACTCCGCATCTAGGCCTGACTGCGGGGCATGGAGGACCCAGGGTTCGCCGGAGGGAACATAGCCGAGACGTACCTTCCGAATCAACCACTGCGAGGGGCTGGGAGGCTGAAGCCAGGCTCCCAGCCGAGTCGCCAGGGGAATCAAGGGAGTGTTGACCAACGTGACAGCGGTGGGTCAGCCTGGGGGGAAAAAGGGAAGGAGACTGATCCCAGAAGGATGAATGTCCTGGAGAAAAGTCTGACTGCCATAAGCAGCGCTTACCTTCTTCTCTGGTTCCCGCGCTGGCGATATCCGGCTTTGAAGTGCTGCTCGAGAAGGGAACTCGGAGCCGAGGCCCCAGAGGTGAAGAAACTAGCTCCTTTTTTTTTTTTTTTTTTTTTTGAAGAGCAATCTCCATCACCTCTGGGCTGCCCACGTCAGGGTCGCTTCGCAGCTTTCCTGCAGTTGTTTTTGGCCGGTCCCTGAGAGGTGGGCGGCGCTGCTCTCCCGCGGCCAACTCGACGTCGGGCCGCCAGTCTGGCATCATGAGCCTCGGTGGGGGACGGAGCTGTTTCTTGGGGGCCGCAGGAGGGCGCCTTTTGGCGACGAGCAGGCAGAAGTTGATGCCCTGGTGGCGGAATACTAGCTTCGCGGCGGGGCGAGATGTGTAAGATGGTCTCTGTCTGCTTCTGAACTGTCGAGAACCGCTGAGCAGTCCTCGACAGTGTCGCCGAAAAACCAATCATCCAGCCTGGAAGGATTGGCCGGACGCATTTTTTTTTTTTTTTGTGGGGTACCCCGAGGCCAATCCCCCTGGTGGCTCGGAGGAGCATAGCCGAGAGCTCGGCGTCCACCTCAGATGGGACAGCGACCTCAATGAACGCACGAACCATCCGTGAACGCTGCTTCAGCACGCTCTCAGCCCAGGCATGCGAGGCAGCGTTCATGTCCATCCAGCAAAGTGAGGAAACTGCCGCACCCAGAAACGCACGGCCGGAAAGGCATCTCAAAGGAATGTCTTTCACAGCCGTGAGAAATTCACTCTTTTATCCTGGTCTGCCCAGGGAGGAGCGCGGCACCACTGTGCACTCAGATGAGGCTGCTCGCTGGTATGCAGAGGCTTCTTAAAGCCGTGAAAACGGCAGCCCGCAGGATCCCGCTGGTGGCTGCCAAAATGCTCTTTTAGAAATGCTCTTTTAAATCGGCAGCACGTCAGCGGGGGAGAGAGTGAGAACTCATCGCAGGAATTCAATCTGTTGTTCGGCTCGAGCACAGAGAGGCTCTGAAAAGCGAAAATCTGAATGAGTGGTTGCAAGCCGCCCTCTTATATACCCGTATGTCCGGGGGAGTGGCTTGGCATGTAAATACCACTCGCCAATGTTCATTGGCCTTTTGAATAAGGCTCAGAGATGATTGGTCTCTCAGGTGAGTTCCCATATGTAACGTCGTAGTGAAACGACTGAAGGGGAACTTGTTTTTTACAAATTCCTTATCACTAATTGAAACTCTGCTTAGTGGATAAATGAAAGAACAGGATGGTGGGAGTTTTTTTTACCAAGTGCGAAGGGAAAATACTGTGAAGATGTGAAAGCATCTATTGTGAAGAGACTTCTAAAGAGTCAGAGAGAAGCGTACTGTGGAGGAGTGAGCGTTTGATTCTCCCAACACATGTGCCAAGACCGATGTGAAAAAAGGGTCTCAGAGCAATTAACTCATTGTAAAGTTGTATGCAAGTTATATAAAGCCTCATAGCAATGACTTTAAAAGTGTCACTCCTTGTTGATGTCTTTAATGTTATTTGAAGTGAATCTAACATTTATCATCTGGTTATCACTTCAACTCAGTTTGACAGCACCTGGAGGAATCATTCTTCAATTTCGGTGGCATATTGACAAAAAAAAATCTGATTCCCTAAATTAAGTCTTGCTGCCTGATTTACCTGAGATAATGTACTGTTGTCTTGTGGGTATTATGATGGTAAAAAAGCAGATAATGTAAGTGCTTTAGCTTACAGAGATCTGTCTCCCAAATGGAGACTCAAGCTCTTTGTTTTAAAACGCCCCTGTTTTCATGGATTTTTTATCTGCTGCTGGTTTATGTTTGTGCTTTTCAGGGTCAATGATGGTTTCACTGCATGGATGTTATAAGATAACCTTGAAGATGTTTTCACTTTTAAAAAATTCGATTTGAATTATTTTGTGTTGTTGATACAAGCTTTGGTGCAAAGCTGAAATGATGCATGTTGGAACATGGCAAAGTTATAAAACACTACAAAATCAACTACATCTAAAACATGAAGCAAAGCTTCTCATGAAATGCAAAACTCAGTGCTGAAAACAGGTTAAGGGTTAGATTATTCATTAAGATAAATAAATTACAGGAGAGTGATTCACATGCTCTCAACTCTATTTTCTGAACCAGATAATTAATTTACAGTGCTGTGTCTGGCTGTGAGTCTGTGAAACATGGCTTATGATGCATGTTGTGCAAAATTTCATGCATAAATAATAAAATCTTATAATCAAATAAAAGCGTAAGCCTGGCTCACACTACAGGAGTTTTAAAATCCTAACCGATTATGAAATCTGGTTGCAGCGCACACATAAGGAGAATCTTTGCAGATTATCTTACCTGAAATCTTAAACATGCATACACTACAAGATTTGAAATTCGTGGCGCATCACACACTACAATATATTATTAGGATTATCATGCCAGAGGGAGCACCTCTCGTGATCTCTGTCCGCTGATCGTCATTTCTGTCATGGCGGTGTTTAGTGTCCTGCCATCAGCAGCCACCAGCTGGAAGAGTTCCGCGTTCAAATGCACCTGGCCGCAAAGCCCCAGCAAAAGTATTTACCATGAATGTGTCGGGGCAAAAATTGATATTGATAATACTAGTATTTTCTGAGTCAGTGTCTCAAAGATGAAGTTGACGATCCTGACTCCATCTGCTCATTGGACGCGCCTGTAATGCTTAAATGCATCTTTATGTATTATGCCTATAGCTAATGGAAGAGTTTTGTTTTCGATTTTAATTATTTCGTTTTACAGTAGTGAATTAATAATTTAAAGCTTTATAATCGTGACTGTGACGCAATTACCTGGGTTTCGGTTTGTGAAGCCGTCCTGTAACACCAAGACATCAGAAAGCGTATCCTGTTTGTTTTCTTTAAAAGCACGATTTGTTAATACTGTTTGTTACACAAACTAAGGTAGACCCTTTACAATTCCAGATGATATATTACTTATACCTATATGAGCAAAAATAAAGTTTCACATCGCACTGATGCCTCCGTGTCCGGCAAAGCCAGCTCCAGCTTTCACTCTCCACACAAACGATTGGATATGCGCCTAATAGCACACATTTATTTAGGTTGAACTATTAAACTAATATTGTGATATGCATTTGATACTTTTTTTTTATATCAATGGATTTTAATTTAAATCTTGAGAAGGCTAAATTGATCTGGGGTGCGTTTCCCAAAAGCATCGTTAGCCAACTATGGTCGCAAGTTCCGTCGTTACCAACATAGTTCAACGATTGGGTGTTTCCCAGCACCATAGTTCAAATGAACATTCGCAAACAGCGTCACAAACTTACTTGGTTGGAACTACAGCTCTCGACCTGTGGTTAGAAGCATCGTTGCTTCTTAGTAACACATGTGGGCTTAATAAATTATGTTCTTGGTCACAGTTTGCAAGCTAACATGCAGTACAACCTATATCCTCAATTTTATCTAAAAATAAATGTGTTTTACTCTATGTATTTTTGTGCGTCCTTTTTAAGCGTTGTTTATGAATAGTGCGCATGTGCACAAATGCCTGAGGGAACCCCGGAGCATGACATAAGAGAGAACGCACAATGAATCAAACATCAAATAAAGCGAAATGACAGGGAACGAAAATAGTAAATTAGTCATTAGGTGCCATGTTCAATATAGCTGCATTTTTGAGAGACCCTAATCAGTTAAATAGCAGAAGTTATTACTCGGTGACGTCATTAAAAACGGCCCTAAGTTGTTGAACTAATGTGGTTCAAACGACGGAGATGCGACCGTGTTCGGGAAACACTCGTGACTAGCTAGTTCGTTTCCACAACGATGCATCGTACTATGGAGGTTAACCAGCGAGTTATGTCGTTGTACGGGAAACGCACCCCTGTCTACCGCTGGTTGCAATTGGTCGTTACTTAAAAAAAACCCAAAAAAAACCTTGAATTTAACAAACAAAAAGTGTTCCAAAAATATCTCTAAATTAACTTCATAAACTAAAGAAACGAAAATAAATGTAACCACTTTGCTATTAAAAACAGCAGCTGTGTAATGGGGAAGAGAAGAGAAAAAAGACAGGTTCCAGTCGGACTCGGCCAGTAGATGAGACGTCGGACATTTTTGCAATGAATGTTTGTTTAATAGCCTATTTAACATTGTTATTTAGGCTACTTTCTTATTTAAATATATTATTTCTTTGATTTATTTTTGAATTTTTTGGCTGCTTGTTCACTGACTGAAGTGCTAAAATAAACACGCACGTTTGTTAATAATGTTTGAGCCTCATTTATTTTGTGTTTCAAAATGATATACATATGTATTTTATTTATATATATATATATAGGCCTATAAACACACACGTTTTAATTTATATTTATAAAACACGACGCCACTTGGTAAAAATCTGCCACCGTCACAGCCCTATTCAAAACTGAGACGATTTCAGCTCAGCAGAGCTCCTCTTTCTCCTTACATTTGTGGTACGTGTTCGACACATTACAGATAGACAGTGTTACTACAAAAACTGAAGAAGCAGTTTCCTCCATCTCCAACGGACCCGTACAGCAGCTGTTTTGCGGTCGCGCATTGGCTGTTGTGAAAGTAGCCTACTGATTTAAGCACATAGACGTCATCATCCCGATTTAAAATCTTAAATATCAAACAAGTTTGATATAAATCGGGGCAGCCCCGATCTGTGTGCTAGCAGATCGGGAAGTGCAAGATTCAAAACTCCTGTAGTGTGAGCCGGGATTTATTTGTTAAATGAGTAGCATCAATACATTTTTGAGCGGATATTATTATCCAGTTTGGTGGATTTAGCCTGCCATATGAAGCCTACTCTGTGTTCTTTAGATTTTGTTCCCCGTGCCTTCTCACACAAGTATTGGACGTGATGGCTTTAGATCTACTGTCAGTAGTGAACTGCAGCTTATCAAGTGGTGTCGTGCCATCCTGCTTCAAGCATGCAGTGGTACAACCCCTTTTAAAAAAGCCCAATTTGGACCGAGCGGATTTAAAGAACTATCGGACAATTTCAAAGCTGTCTTTCTTATCAAAAATTCTAGAACCGGTTGTCTTTCAACAACTTTCCACTTATCCAAATGGAAATGGTATCTCTGATAAGTTCCTGTCAGGATTTATGGCTTGAAACAGCACAGGGTCAGCCTGTCTCAAAATGTCTAATGATCAGTTCCCGGCTGTCCATTCTGGAAAGTGTGCAATTTCAGTTTTAATTGATCTGACAGCTGCATTTAACTCTATTGTACACAATATTCTTTTGCAGTGTTTAATAATGTGGGCAGGGATCCAAGGAAATGCTCTAAATTGGTTTGCATTATTTCCGTAAGAGCTTCATTTTTCATCTTCTTCTGCTTTAATGAAATGTGGGGTTCCTCAAGGATCTGTATTGGGTCCACTCTTATTTAACACCTGCATGCTTCCTCTGGCTGATATTTGTCAGAAACCTAATGTATATTATCATCTCTATGCTGATGACACTCAGCTTTACCTCCCTCTAAAAAGATGGGGGATAGTTTGGGTTTTCACTCCCTCTTTAGTTTGTCCTAATGATATTAAATAGTGGATGGCAAACAGTTTTCTTTACCTGAATCAATTAAAGACTGAAGCGATCGTGTTTTGAGTTTAATTTAAAGTTATAACTAATTAATTAGGCGAAAGAGTCTTGGTGTTATTTTTGATGCTGAGATTTGATAAGCATATAAACTCTGTGGTCAGAAGTGGCTTCCTTTAATTAAAAACACAGGTAAACTGAAACATTTATTTCTTCTAATGATTTTAAAGTTGTCATGTATTATTTTATCACGTCCAAAGTGGACTATTGTAACTCACTGTTGCTCACTTTCTCGCCTGCAGTTGGTTCAAAATGCTGCTGCTCTGATTTGACTAAGAAATATGCAAGCATATATTAGATCAGATTAGATAAGATCTGTACAAAGGTTTCTGTTAAATGTTCCTAAATCTCAGTTAAAAGGTAAAGGAGATAGAGCATTCGCTGTTACAGAACAACTTACCTCTTCACATTAGACCTTTTACCACTCTTAATGCATTTATGACTCATTTAAAGACTCATCTTTTTTCACTGTACTTAATTTCGTATTTATTTTATACTTGGTTTTATAATTCTAGATTGTATGAAGGTGTGATTCTGGTATGTAAAGTACTTTAAATGTGATATATAAATAAATGTGATTGATTGGTTGATTTGAAATGAGTTTAAAAATGACATGCAATTACAAAACTACATCAGTGCCTCACAATAGCTGCTTTAAAATCTGTTACAGACACATAACCTAAATGGAAAGAGGAAAGAAGTGCAGACAAAAGAGGGGAAAATGACTTGCTTGTGATGAAGAGAGTTGCTAAGAGCCAATCATTTGGAACCTGTCATCTGCTTCTGTTTCTATTTAAAATCATTGTGCAGATAAAAAAGAAATTAATTTACTGTTTAGCATATAAAACAGTTGTATTGCTTTGTACATGACTGTTCATAAAAAAATAAATGTCTTAAAAGTCTTGATCTAGCATATTGTTTAGTTTTTAATAGTTTAAAGCAGTTATAAAAATATATTTTGACTTTGATTTTGAGTTTACATATACAGCATATGCAAGTAGTTTTATACTGAATGTAAAAACACTCTGTATCTAGCTCTTGGCCAAAATGCTCAATTTTGGTCTGCATTTGTCAGTGCAGTATGAATTACCCTTAAGACCTCAGCATCTGCCCTTCTCTCCCCCTCAGTTGTTTATAACTGAGAGAGTCAGTGAGTGTGGCTAAGGATGTAATGATGTAAAAACAAGCATCTGTCTTTCTAAATCGACAGTCATATGCAAATATATTTTGGTCCTGGTGACATCACAGACTCACACATTCCAGGCTGTTGAACCTGGTTTAAGCAAAGCTGTTTTTGCTGTCAGGAATGAATATATTAAGCTTTGCAACTTACAGGACATTTATATACTACAATAACCTATTATTTGTTAAAATGATATAATAGGTTGATTTATGGTAGTTCATTTTTACAGGAATACTAGCTTGTTTTATTTCATGTGTAGGTCAATATTTCCAGAGTAACTTAAATCCTGTAAATTGTTGTCCTTTATTTTGGATGCACACAGTTCAGTGAATGCAGCATATTTTATATATTTAATTCTTCTATGCCAACATTTAAACTTATTTAACAAACATTTTTTTTTGTCAAAATACCAAGGAGAATTGAGGTGCCAGCACTGATCTTGCATACCCCTCAGCAAATGTGCAGTCACCACCCTGGGTCAGAGGAATTATTCTCCCAATCCCAATAATGACTGCCATCAACAGCAGTGCTGTAAAATGACTGCTCGCTCATCTGCACATTCGAGGCCAGTGCTTCTTGCTTAAATTTGTTCATTTGTCTAGGGTCAAACAGGCTTGTTATGAACAGTTTTTCTTTTTGGAAGCTCTGTGATTAAAAAGGTAATAAAATAATTTAACTCAAATTAATATTTTTCTTGCCAAGTTATTTACTTATGTTGGCAAGTAGCCACGTAATAAATCATGTAATATGGTTATTATTGCAAAATAAACCCCTTTAGGGTGATAGAAGACTGCTCTGCCTCTGGGGTCATGATCACCCTGTCAGGGTTTATTTATTACTGTTACGGAAGCAGACCAAACAAGAGAGGTAAGTGGTAATAATAACAATGTTTATTTTCAGCAGAGCGTTGTGGATAAGATGACGTGCAGAACCGGGTATGTATAAACAGTCCAGGTATGATATACGATGACTTGAGATGAATACTAATGACAGATCCTTTCCTTTCCAGGAACGACGGGAGGAGGACTCCGACCCACACACACACACACTCCGTTGGTGATAGACAGACAGGCTTATGGCTGACCACCGCTGACTGGAACAGAGAACAGACTTCGTACTGGAACAAAATGAGAAAGCAGGTAAGTTTCAACAGGTAAGTAGCGAGGTAAGTATATCCTTGAAGTCTGTGAACTCGACAGAGAAACACAATGAGTCCGCTTCGTGCAAACGAGCCCGGACACTGAGTGAGGTGTGTGGTGTGCTTATATGTGGTGCTGGTGATGGGTTTCAGGTGCGTCTGATTAGTAATCAGGTGACTGTGATCGTTGAGTGAGTGAGGGAGTAGAACCTGGCCAATCCGTGACATTACCCCCCTCCCCAGGGCCCGCTCCTGAGGGCCGAGGCCTCCGACGTCGTGGTGGTCTACCTCGTCCTCGAGGGGCTGGACATTCAGGATGGTTACGATGGAATTCCTCCATGAGGGCTGGATCTAGAATGTCAACTCTGGGTACCCACGACCTCTCCTCTGGTCCGTAGCCTTCCCAGTCGACGAGATACTCCAGATTACCACCACGACGTCGGGACAGAAGGATTTCTCGGACCGAGTAGATGGATCCCTCTTCCAGGACCAAGGGGGGAGGGGGTTCCTCTTCCTGACCAGGTTCTGTGGAGAGAATCACAGGTGGGTGAAAGGGTTTGAGTAACGAGACGTGAAATGTGGGGTGGATACGGTACTGTGGTGGTAATTGGAGTCTGTAGGTGACGGGGTTGACCTGTTCCACGATGGTGAAGGGGCCAACAAACCTGGGACTCAATTTCTTCGAGGGCAGGCGCAGACGGATGTCTCTTGTGGAGAGCCAGACTTTCTGCCCAGGAGTGTATGTGGGACCAGGAATCCTCTTCTGATCGGCAGTGGATTTGGTTCTGCGCACTGCCCTTTGAAGATGATGGTGAGCCTCGTCCCAGACTCTCTCGCTCTCCCGGAACCAGTAATCCACTGCGGGCACCTGTGATGGTTCGCCATTCCAGGGGAAGAGAGGTGGTTGGAAGCAGAGCACACACTGGAATGGCGTGAGTCCTGTGGTGGGTTGCCGCAGTGAATTTTGGGCGTATTCTGCCCAACCCAGGAACTGGTTCCAGGAGTCCTGGTGACCATGACAGAATGTCCGGAGGAACCGCCCCACCTCCTGGATTTTCCTCT
This sequence comes from Garra rufa, assembly GCF_049309525.1. Taxonomy (NCBI): domain Eukaryota; kingdom Metazoa; phylum Chordata; class Actinopteri; order Cypriniformes; family Cyprinidae; genus Garra; species Garra rufa. The sequence continues at coordinate 46,108,434 of NC_133370.1, forward strand.
CCGTCTGCCCGTTGGTCTCAGGGTGGTATCCAGAGGAGAGGCTAACGGTCACACCTAGGAGTTTGAGAAAAGACTTCCACACCCGTGAAATAAACTGTGGACCCCTGTCTGAGACGATGTCTTCCGGAATGCCATAGTACCTAAAGACTTTGTTGAAGAGCAGTTCGGCAGACTCTAGGGCTGTGGGAAGACCTTTCAGAGGTATCAGTCGGCAGAATTTTGAAAATCGATCAACTATAACAAAGATGCAGGTGTTACCGTCAGATGAGGGGAGATCTGTCATGAAGTCAACTCCCAGGTGTGACCAGGGGCGGTTCGGCACAGGCAAGGGATGGAGTTTCCCAGCAGGCAGATGACGTGGACTCTTGGACATTGCACACTCCTTACATCCCTGGACATACCTCCTCACATCCCTTGCCATGTGCGGCCACCAGAAGCGGTCCGTCAGCAGCGAGAGAGTGTTGTTTGCCCCTGGATGTCCAGTGCCCAGAGAGGTATGTGTTGAATGGATTAGATCTACCCGCTGGGTCCTAGGGATGAATCTGCGACCAGGTGGACAGCCCGGCGGAGATCTGGGTTCCGGAGTGGCGACGGCTGGCGGGTTGGTCCATTCAATGGGTTGAACGATGATGTTTTCGGGGATTATGGTCGTGGGTGTGTCAGGCAAGTCGTGAGAATCATGGATGCGAGACAGAGCATCAGCTCGGGTATTCTTGGATCCTGGCCGGTAGGTTATGGTGAAGTTGAATCGGGAAAAGAACAGGGACCATCTTGCCTGACGGGGACAGAGCCGTTTGGCGTCTCGGAGGTACTGTAGGTTCTTGTGATCTGTTATCACCTGGAACGTGTGGTTGGATCCCTCTAACCAATGTCGCCACTCCTCCAGAGCGAGCTTGATGGCAAGGAGCTCGCGGTTGCCGATGTCATAGTTCCTCTCCGCAGGGCTGAGCTTCCGGGAATAGTAGGCACAGGGATGAAGCAATGGAGGAGTACCATGATGTTGTGACAGAATACCTCCCACGCCGGTAGTAGATGCGTCCACCTCTACCACGAAAGGGAGATCAGGGTCAGGATGGGTTAGAAGAGGTGCCTGTGTAAATGCTTCCTTGAGGTTATGGAAGGCTGCGGCCGAGTCAGGGTTCCAGAGTAGAGTTTGTGGTTTTCCTTTGAGTAGACTGGTAAGTGGAGCAGTGATGATGCTGTAGTTCTTGATAAACCGGCGGTAGAAATTGGCGAAACCTAAGAATCGTTGAAGCTCTTTGATAGTGGTGGGTTCTGGCCAGGATACAACTGCAGATACCTTCCTCTCGTCCATACGGACCCCCTTCTGGTCGATGACGTATCCAAGGAAGTGTACTGCTGATAGGTGAAATGAACATTTTTCCGCCTTGAGATACAGGTGATGATCCCGTAATCTTTGAAGGACCTCCGCAACGTGGAGGCGATGTTCGGCCTCACTCCGGGAGTAAATCAGGATATCGTCTATGTAGACGACGACAAAGTGGTGCAGAAACTCCCGGAGTACCTCGTGAATGAAGTTCTGAAATACGGAGGGGGCGTTGACCAAACCATAGGGCATGACCAAGTACTCGTAGTGGCCAGTAGGGGTCACGAAGGCAGTCTTCCACTCGTCCCCCTCACGTATCCTCACGAGGTTGTACGCGCTGCGGAGGTCCAACTTCGTAAACACCCTGGCAGTGCGTAGTTGTTCGAGGGCCGCAGGGACGAGAGGAAGGGGATACTGGAACTTGATGGTGCCTTGATTGAGTATGCGGTAATCGATGCATGGCCGCAGCCCTCCATCCTTCTTTGCCACGAAGAAAAAACTGGATGCTGCGGGTGATGTTGATGGTCGGATGTAACCCTGATCGAGAGCCTCCTGTATGTACTCCTCCATTGCCTTGGTCTCCGGAAGCGACAGCGGGTAGATCTTACCTCTGGGCATTGGAGCATCCGGAACTAGGTCAATGGCGCAGTCCCATGGCCTATGTGGAGGTAGCTGGGAAGCTCTCTTGGGGCAGAAGACGTCTTGGAACGACGAGTAAATGGCAGGAATCTGGACTGACTGCTTCTCAACAGGACTTTCGACGGAGGTGACGTTGACAGGTAGTGTCTTGTGTCTAGGACGTGGAAGATCTGGGAAACATTGGTTGGTACATTCTTTTCCCCATTTTATCACCTCTCCTGTGCCCCAAGAGAGGATGGGATCATGCTTCACCAGCCACGGGCGCCCCAAGATGATGTCCATAGTGGCTCCCTCCAGAACCAGAAACTGAATCTCCTCACGGTGTAAAACTCCGATCTGTAGGATGATGGGTTCACATTTCCGGTGTATACGGGTCCGTGAGCTGATCCGGTTAGTTATAGGTTGAATCTGGTAGATAGTGGTTGAGGCTTGGGTGCGTAGCTGGAGCTGGCGACAGAGGGTGTTCGAGATGAAGTTTCCCGCTGACCCGGAGTCGATGAGGGCTGCGACTGTAACACAGGAAGTGTGGGTGGTTAACTGAACATTGGTAGTCAGAGGATGCATGTTATCCAATTCAGATCGTATTACACTCACCAAAGATCGTATAGGACGTAGAGGACAGTTGAGTCGGACGTGCCCCGCAGCCCCACAGTACATGCAAAGACCCCGGGTCAGCCTTCTCTGTCGCTCAGCTGCAGAGAGTTTTCCTGACTCCAGGATCATTGGTTCTGGTTCTGGAGGGCTGGCGGATGTAACTGGTCGGAGGAGTGCAGTAGTGACGGACTGATCTTGGTAGGATTTTAGACGATCTGAACAACAAAGTGACTGCTGAATGAACTTCTCCAATCCCATGGAATCGTCCAAAGCAGCTAACTGCATCCGGAGATTGGGTTCTAGGCCGAGCCGGTACGTGGTCAGTAACGATCGCTCATTCCATCCGCTGGCAGCGGCCAAAGTGCGGAAACGCAGGGAGTAATCTTGTGTCGTCATACTTCCCTGCTTTAGATGATACAATTGCTCTCCTGCGGATACTTCTGCATCAGAACGTCCGAAAACCTCTTTAAAATGAGCGACGAAAGCCTGGATCGAATGGGTTGCCGGCCCGGCCTGTTGATATAACGTGTCCGCCCATTTGAGAGCTGGTCCGGTAAGCAGAGATGTGATGAAGGCTATTTTCGAAGAATCTGTGGGATAGAGAGCAGGTTGCATTGTGAATATTAATGAACATTGTAACAGGAATCCGCTGCACTCCTCCGCCCCGCCAGAGTAGGGCGCTGGTCGGGCCATGGGACTGGAAGGAACGTTGACGGGAGCCGAAGAAGTGCTGGGTGCCGGTGGTGCGGTGGGATGAACTGAAGTTGGAGTGGTGGCATGACTAGCCAACAAAACCTTCCTGAGTGAGTCCACCAGCTCTTGAAATGGGTCCCGATTGCTCATGCTGATACTGTGTTGGTCCGGGCTAACTGTTACGGAAGCAGACCAAACAAGAGAGGTAAGTGGTAATAATAACAATGTTTATTTTCAGCAGAGCGTTGTGGATAAAGGCGGGCGTACACGGTGCGATTTTTGAGGTCGTACGAGCTCGCATGCGATTTTTGTGGTTATCGGAGGGAATCGTCTCTTCTCGTATGGTCGGGGCTCGTATGGTGTATGACAACTTACGAGACGAGCAGAGTGCCTTACGAGCACTTCACGACCTCACGATCATTTTTAAACATGTCAAAAAACTTCGGGAGCTGCCGGATTGAAGACGTGACATGTGTGCTGTTGAACGAGCTGATTTGTTGAGCAAACTGCAAATGACCAATCAGAAGCTAAAGAAAACCACAGAAGAAGATGAACATGACAGCGCCACACGGTGACTTGGGACTATTGAGAAAGAGGATAAACTCGCTGAACTTTGGCAAGAACAGCGAGCGCTGTATGAGGTATCGATCGGTGATCGATCACCTATTGTTTGCTACAGCTATTGCTAGCTATAGTGGTGGCCAACTAGCCCCCTCGACGTGCATAATACTACGTTAAAACATACATTACAATGCTGTACAGTGCTGTAGCATTGCAGTTCCAGTGTCTTTAATGCATATGCTTGTTAGCACTGCTGTAGAGGTGAAGTTTTGTCAAGTTTGCAACGAGTGTACACACGCAATGGTGATCACACGGTTCCTGCATGTGTAGCAAAGTGTCACAGCTCATATTTTTTATATGCAGTTATGAGATAGACAGAGAGCAGTTATTGAACAGTACATACACAGTATATTATACACAGCCTTCCTCTCAGAATGTGATTGCCTCGGAAATAGGCAGGTTTTAAAATCGTGCCGTGTACCACTGCGTCCGTAAAAAAAGTCACTCGTGACGTGTGCGTGACCATACGGTCTTCCGACTGTCCGAATTCGCACCGTGTACGGCCGCCTTAAGATGACGTGCAGAACCGGGTATGTATAAACAGTCCAGGTATGATATACGATGACTTGAGATGAATACTAATGACAGATCCTTTCCTTTCCAGGAACGACGGGAGGAGGACTCCGACCCACACACACACACACACACCGTTGGTGATAGACAGACAGGCTTATGGCTGACCACCGCTGACTGGAACAGAGAACAGACTTCGTACTGGAACAAAATGAGAAAGCAGGTAAGTTTCAACAGGTAAGTAGCGAGGTAAGTATATCCTTGAAGTCTGTGAACTCGACAGAGAAACACAATGAGTCCGCTTCGTACAAACGAGCCCGGACACTGAGTGAGGTGTGTGGTGTGCTTATATGTGGTGCTGGTGATGGGTTTCAGGTGCGTCTGATTAGTAATCAGGTGACTGTGATCGTTGAGTGAGTGAGGGAGTAGAACCTGGCCAATCCGTGACAATTACACCCATAATAATAAAAAGTTGAGCCAGACACTTGAGCCATAAATGCCATTCAGAGACTAAATAGGACAGCTGGAAAAACTAATTGGCTGATGGCAACAAAAACCAGAGCCAATCCTATCCAGTCCTACAGTTGCATCCTTTATTTGGATTAATACAGTTCAACGAACACAGCATTTTTTTTTTTTTACTTTATTGTTGTATATCTACATTCAAACTCATTTAACAAGTATTTTAATAGTGATAATTTTATAGCAAAGTCTTAATTTAGATGTGATCAACCATTTTTTGTTATCCCATATTCTCCAAAATGGTGCAGGTTGTTGTGTCTGTAAAAATCTGAGACAATCCTGAGCTGATGCAACATATTTTAACATTCAAAGTAATTCACTTCAGTATTATAACAAATAAAATCTGTTTATTTTATGCAATGCAAAAGGCAAAACTATGAATACTAAAAAAAAAACTGAAAAAAGTACCTAACATGATTAATCTAGCATTTGGTAGAAAAACAAAAGGTTTTAGAGTGTAAAAGTGACAAGAAATACAGCAACAGAAGCAGTGATTCTACTGCATGAGGCTTATACTGTTATCTCAAGAAACATCTGGGTTACTAATTGAAACACAGCCAACATAAATCTATTGACTATTTTAATCAAACTAAACAAACTAATCTAGATTGATCTAGGGCTGCAGGGTGTAAATTGGGTTTGGGGAGTCTGACTCCCCTATAAAGAAGGCTTGATGTTGGGGTGTCATAGAAAGTAGTTCTAATATGAAGCTTTACCTGTAAATATGAAGATATATTCCTAGCTGTGACTGATTTTAAATTGTAATTTTGATCACCCCTGAAATGGGTGATACTGATACTATAACAGGGTTTCTACAGATGTTAACAAGTGAAATTTAATACTTTTTAAGACCTTTTTAATACCACCTTATGTGAAATTTAAGACCTAAACCTGTAATGGAAATACACATTATATTACATACATAAATGTAATATGTATTGTGTTTAATGTAAAAAGAAAACTAAATTTAAAATGTAAAAAGAAAACAAAATATCCCCACAAAAGTACCACATCACCAAGATTTTTGGTGGTCTAAACAATTTATTCTGAAGCAATATTTTAATCAGTGTTCTATCAGCTTTTACATATTAAATCAGCATATTTATTTACCTTCATAAAGTCCCCCTTTTTTACTTTTGAAATGTATGCATTAACTTTCAAGTCAAATTATTACAATTTATTGATAAATTCTATAGGGCTGTTACCAGTCAGATTAAAAAATTTACACTGCAGCATTAAACTGCAATAAATGATGTCATGAGATTTATGTTTTAAATACATTTATGAATATACAAATAAGAAATGTTGTGGGGAAAATGCATACTTGTAAACATACTAAACTCCCAGTAGGTGGCGGTAAGTCCCTTAATGAGTAAATCATTGAGTCGTTTATTCAACTGATTTGTTCAAAACTCTGAATCATTTAGCAGCAAAACACAGCCGAATGTTGCTTGGAGAATGTGCTGTGCTTCCTTTCATTAGTGAAATAGAACAGAACTGGAACAAAATGTATCCAATGGTTGTAAACAGTCATTAGGTCTGTCAGACTGAAGATATTTTTGAGGTAATGTGACCAAAAATATTTAAGACCCATTGAATCTGAATTTAAAACTTTTTAAGGCCTTTTATCAGGAAAATGTTAAGACAATTTAAGACTTTTTAAGGACCCGCAGACACCCTGTATAAAACCACGCTCATTCAGGGACCTGCATTTATTGCATGGGGAGAAAGAACACAATGTAAGTGTTTAAAATGCATTTACACAGTTCGGGTGATTGATAAAATGCGCCCTTTTTAATGCTGTTAAACTGAATGTATGAAGCAAACTGTTTTCTGAAATATTCACAATTTAACAACACTGAAACAAGTTTATCTGTCACTCAAATGAACATGAAAGTTTCATTTACAGTTTTTCTCAATTGCTAAAACACTATAACCAGTCTTTTGAACTAAAATTTCAAAACTATAACGCCATTTTTGAAAAAGCACACCCATTTCCCTAAACTATAAACACTATTCCCTGCTTTGACACATGAGTTATATTTGGTGAACTGTTACTTCAAAACTCTACACACAAATCCCTACATTTCTCAGTGCTTACACCATGAGGTCATTTAGAAAGCACAAGCATTCAATATTGTTCACTCAAGTCTGCGAAGTTTGAGCTCAATTAGCACACAATTACCCAACTGGAAACACTAGGAGTCAAAATTTAGCACACACCAATCAGAACCTTCGATGGAGATAAAAGGATAAAAGTTTTTCTCAGTCATTTTGGTGCATTTCTCAGATCAGAAATGAAATATACATTTGTCTGCAGTTTCCTACATTATCAGTTGCTATTGTCATGTTGCTCAAAATGTATTATATACTGTAGTTCTCTGTGCAATAGTCTTACCCCTCAAAACATCAAGTCATTAGCTCATCGTATAAATCATTACCTAAATGCAAAATTTTTGATCTAGTTGTCCTAAACTGTCAATCATATATTCTACACATTTCTATTAGACGTTTTGTAAATTTGCCATGAATTATTTAAGTGAATCTTGACTTTCACTAATGAAGATAATATAGATCAACCAATGATAAAGCAGTTCTCTGAAATAGATCAAAGGTACATCTCATGAACCTTCCATTGGAAAGCATATAGACAGAGGACAACACAGGAGTTACAAATTCTGACAGTGGACTTTCTTATTTTTATTTTCACCTTTGTGCCCATATTTCTTTCTTTTTTTTCTGTTTCACAATGACGCTGTGTGCTTTTATTTTTTATTTTTATTTTTTTTGTCAGACCACTAGTACAAGTGTAACTGTGAATCCTATCCAGTCTTTTTCAATCAATATCCTACATACAGTAATGTGTAATTTTGAAGAGGAAGAGTAGGAGGTGAAAGAGGAAGAGGAGGAGGAGAAGGAGGACGATGATGATGATGACAACAACGTGGAAGAGACAGAGGAAGGGCAAGGGCAGGAAGACAAGCAGTCTCATATATTTTAGTTGATGAGTGCCAGGGTTGGATTAGGCATGCAAGAGGATTTTATCCCTGCTGCCTGGCCAGGGCTAATTTAGCCTGTGATGCTGAAGAGGTTCTTTGGCCTGTCCCAGACCAAAGACAGGATGCTGGGCAGAATAATTATTTTGTTGTGTTTTGCTGTTTTGTACTGTACTCTACAGTACATTAAATTAAGGAATAAAACACTTGCAAAGGAATAGATTTGTTGTGTTCATCATGTGAAAAGTTTTTTATTTGTATTGTTTTTGTAGTATTGTTTTGAATTTATCTCATCAGTGTGTAAAACTGTGTTGTAGTGTGTTTGTTTTTGAGGATTTGTGTGTCATGTCTGAAAGCAAAGTTTGGTTTTTCAGCAAGATTGAATTGTTTTGAGTGGAGAGCTTCATTTTGACCTCAATATAGGAAGTTTGGGGAAATGAGTTAGGAGTTGTGGATTTGTGTTTAGAATTTCGCAAATAAGAGGCATAATTTCAAGAAATGTGTTTAAGCAATTGAGAAAAACTGTATTACTAAAATAGTAGGTCCCGGTGTGTTTTCTTTCAGAATTAGACCACAAAATGAAAAAATGTAACATTTATTTGCAATAACAAAAAAACTGTCTCTTCTGAAACTCAGATGACAGTTAATTTTCTCAGAAGACAAATCTAGGATGCTGAAGACCATTTGTTCTCTACTTAATATGCTGCTTGTATTCACTTATTTAAAACATCTTTGCATATACATTTACATTTAATCATTAATCAGATGCTTTTATCCAAAGTGACTTACAAATAAGGGGCAAAAGCAGCAATAAAAACCAACAAAAGAGCAACAATATGTAAATGTTGAGACCTGGTAAGTCTAACACAGTGCAGTTTTTTTAAAATAATAAATAAAAGTAATAAAAAGTAGATAGAGCTTGTGTTAGAGGGTCAAGTCATTTTTTTCATAAGAACTAAAAAGAAAACAAGTAAATAGAATAGAAAAAGAATAGAGAATGTTAGTGTTAGAGTGTTATGTTTTGTTGTGTTGTGTTTTTTCTTTTTTATTAAAAAGAAATCAAGTGGGCAACAGAACTAGAATAGACAGTGCTAGAGTTAGAGGGTCTGGTGTAGATGGAAGAGATATTGGTACGAGCAGCAATTGGTAGCCACTAGCCAGTGCAAATGGATGAGCAGAGGTGTGACATGCATTCTTTTCGGCTCGTTAAAGACTAATCTTGCAGCCGCATTCTGGATTATTTGCAAAGGTTTGATAGAACTGGCTGGAAGACCTGCCAGGATAGCATGGCAGTAGTCCACCCTGGACAGAAGAAGAGCTTGAACAAGGAGTTGTGTAGCATATTCCAAAAGAAAAAGGCCATGATCTTCCTGACGTTGTATAAAGCAAATCTGCAGGACCTGGCAGTGTGGTCTGTGAAATTCAGCTGAACATCAATCAATCACGACTACACGGTTCTTGGCTGCCCGTGAAGGTGTTATGGTTGATGCGCCTGGCTGAATGGTGAAATTCTGATTAAGTGATGGGTCTGTTGAAACCAGCAGTTCTGTCTTGGCAATGTTGAGTTAAAGGTGATGGTCCTTTAACCTGGAAGAAATGTTTTTGAACAGTAAGATTTTTTTTTTTAAGGAAATCTCTTCTGCTCACCAAGCCTGTATTTATTTGATCCAAAGTACAGAAAAAGCAGCACAATTTTGAAATATTTTTAAAATAATTATTTTCTATTTGAAAATATCTTAAAATGTAATTTATTCCTGTGATCAAAGATACATTTTTACCATCATTACACCAGTCTTCAGTGTCACCTGATCCTTCAGACATCATTCTAATATGTTTATTTGCTGATCAAGAAACAACTAATTATTATTATTGTTATTATCAATATTTAAAACAGTTAAATACATTTTTTCAGGATTCTTTGATGAATAGAAATATCCAAAGCATTTATCTGAAATAAAAAGCTTTTGTAACATTATACAGTATACCGTTCAAAAGCTTGAAGTCAGTATATTTTATTATTATTATTTTTCTAATTCTAGAAATTAATACTTTTATTTAGGGATGCTTTAAATTGATCAAACGTGATAATAAAGGCATGTATAATGTTACAAAAATTTCTTTTTTAGATAAAGCTGTTCTTCTGAACTTTCTATTTATTAAATAAACCTAAAAAATCTACTCAGCTGTTTTTTAAAATATTATTTTTTTTGAGCAGCAAATATCAGATTATTACAATATTAGAATGATTTCTGAAGGATCATGTGACTGGAGTAATGATTATAAAAATTCAGCTTTGAAATTACAGGAATAAATTGCATTTTGGAATATATTCAAATAGAAAATAGTTATTTTAAATAATATAAATATTTCAGAATGTTACTTGCTGAGCAGAAGAGACTTCTGTTAAAAAACATTAAAAACCTTACTGTTCAAAAACTTTTGACTGGTAGTGCAGAGTTGTGCAGTGATATGAAAAGTCATGTTTCTGAATGACAGAACCTAGTGATGCCATGTAGACGGAGAAGAGAAGTGGTCCAAGAACTGAGCCCTGATAAGCTGAATGCATTAGAGGATTTGCAGTAATGTCATTCATCTTGACCATAATTTGCTGTTTGCTGCCAGATCAGATCAGACCTGCTTTTGGGATCAAGGAAGGTATTGAAAAAGTGAATGATTGCATTACTTAACACGTTGTGGAAAAATCTACACCTTGTACCCTAAAAGCAGTGTCATTAATGGCTTAGCGGGGGTGAAAGTGTTCCTTTTCATTTTGGTCTGGTTCTTCTGGCATTTATTGTTGTAGTTGATATGATGTAAAGTGGATACAGTCTCTAATATACACATCAAAGAGTCCTTTGTACCAGAGATATACTGAAACCTAGCTCATTATTTAGTTAGGCGAGCTATCCCTTAATCCTGACTCAGCGCGTTACAAGTAAAAGCACAAAATTTTGTTGATATTGTTTGTGAGTGCACACAAATAAACGTAGACCCTTTACAGCGACGAACAATGTATTACTCTTATCTTTACGAGCAAATAACTGCGTGTTTTGAGGTGTTAGCATTGCAAGTGATCGCGCTGGCGCTTCCATGTCCTGTAAAGCGCGCGTTAGCCTCCACTCTCCGCACAAACGATAGGATATGAGTCTAATAATGCCAAAATCTCATTATAATCGCATTAGGATGGTCCATGTAAACGCACTGGCAAAATTGACCCAGAAGACTCAAATAAGAGGTTGAAATCAGATTAATAGACGTTATGCGCAACATTCTCCCGGGTTCTACAAAACAGCCTTAACTACTTCCGGCTGTCCGCTACTGGTACAGCGAAGATAGGGACGTTCTAAAACACTTAATGTGAAAAACGCTTAACGTACGTAAAAAACGACCAGGAAACCCCAAATTTCTGTCAAACCTTACTTCTAACAAACACTAACTACTGTCAAAAGAACGAGCCCTTATTCCAAAGATAAAGTGAATAATATCACGTTAAGCGTTTTCTCCCCCATAGAAGCCCATTATAAGGAAACAGCTTAACGTGGTTTAACGTACCTCAACAGAGACCAGGGAAGACCAAATTTATGTCAAATGTTACATATAATAAACACTTGCTGCTGTCAAAAGAATGAGCTCTTATTCAGCGTATAATTTTACGCGTTATTCCCCATAGAAAAAAAAAAACACGTTCTGCTGTCAAAAGAACGAGCAGCATAAAGAGAATAATATCAAGTTACGCATAGAAGTCCATTATAATGACTCAGCTTAGCCTGGTTTAGCGTACACGTCTTCTGTCAAATTTTACTTATAATAAAGAAGTCATGAATTTGGACCAACTTTGCGTGCCATCATATTTTCTCCAGAAATTTGTAATGTTATATACGTTAAGCCACGTTAAGTTATTTCCTTATCTATGGGGGACGCTTAACGTGATATATTCACTTTATATGCTGAATAAGAGCTCATTCTTTTGACAGCAGCAAGTGTTTATTATATGTAACATTTGACATAAATTTGGTCTTCCCTGGTCTCTGTTGAGGTACGTTAAACCACGTTAAGCTGTTTCCTTATAATGGGCTTCTATGGGGGAGAAAACGCTTAACGTGATATTATTCACTTTATCTGTGGAATAAGGGCTCGTTCTTTTGACAGTAGTTAGTGTTTGTTAGAAGTAAGGTTTGACAGAAATTTAGGGTTTCCTGGTCGTTTTTTTACGTACGTTAAGCGTTTTTCACGCTAAGTGTTTTAGAACCTCCCTATCTTCGCTGTACCAGTAGCGGACAGCCGGAAGTAGTTAAGGCTGTTTTGTAGAACCCGGAAGAATGTTGCGCATAACGTCTATTAACCTCTAATAAAGCATTCCTGTTCATTTCCATTACATTTTTGTTAAATTTTGATGTTGTGTGTAACAAAATGTCTTTCTCTGTGTTCAGGTTTAACTGTAGTAAAACTAATGCAAAAACTGACACTTCAAACCAAAATTTCAAACAAAAACCTACACAAAAAGTTGTCTTTGAGACTGTCTAAATATATATCCAAATCCACAACTTAATAAAAATAAGTCTTCATGTCTAAAAACAACTAGAGAATTTATAAGCCTTTTATATAGAACTATATAGGAATCTAGTGGCTAAACAATGGAATGGCACTAATCTGACTTCAAAAATGATTTTCTATGGGGAAAAAAATATCATAATTATTGCATAAATGTTAGTACCATGTAATTCTCTCAAAATGAAAAATATTATGGAACAAAAATATATTATATTGATTTTACTGAAAAAAAAGTTACATGTCAGGTGCTTGTGTAACCCCTCACTCCCGGGTCCTACTGGCACCCGCTCCGAGCGGGTCTCCAATCCGGGTCTCCAACACGGGTCTCCAACACGGGAGGCAGATGCACTAATAAGGAGGCTAAAGGCTGCAACCTCTAGCATCAGTCGCTAGTGCGCCTCTTGAGATCGGGGAGTGAGGTTTACCTGCACAGCACCTACTAGCTGGCCTCCGTTACACTTACCCCCCTAAACCTCACTCCCTTTCGGGTCACGGCACCAATGTAACCCCTCACACCCGGGTCCTACCGCACCCGCTCCGAGCGGGTCTCAAACCCGGGTCTTCGGCACGGGAGGCGGACGCACTAACAAGGAGGCTAAAGGCAACCTCTAGCGTCTGTGTCTCTGAAGATCAGGGGAGTGAGATTTACCCGCACAGCTCCTACTAGCTGGCCTCTGTTACACTTTTGACTGTGAACAATGCAAGTGTGACCAAATTAACAATATTAACCAGAGGGTTAATATGTTGCATGATGTGATATTTTGGTGGTGTATTAATGAGTCTAAAATTGTATATTGACAAATCGTTTATCTGGTGAATGATTTAATTAAATATCACGGCTGTAGTTTATGTAACAACACTCAAAGAGCAGAATGTCACTAATTCCTAGAAAAATAAGAATGATATCTTAACTTTTCCATCCATATCATTTGTGTATCTTACTTTCTAGATATGTCCACATGTCCAAAAACGATATGTCCAGTCTACCAATATCATCATAGCAAACAGCAGTAGGAAATCCACGTACAGCAAAAAATGATCTGGCATTGTGAACGAGGCTTTGGCCATTAAGTGACTGAATGCCAGTGGGTTTTACACAACATCCAAACTAGCCATTTTTGGAGCTTTGTTGAGTAAATGTTATTTTTTCTAATAATGAGGACATTTTAGGCTATAAAACTTGCAGGATCTTCTAAAAGTCATATTATATATTGAAAGATCAGGGGAAATTGATGGAAATTGATTTTTCATGCCCTGACCCCATTTAAACAAATGGAAGGGATGCACTGTGACTCTAAACTCATTTGTGTATTTTTACACAGACTGATGCGTCACACCCCACAACCTCATCCTCCGCAGAAATAAGCCAAAATACACACAGAATGATGGATGTAAAGACCTGGATTTCATTATATTTATTTAGTTTTATTTCTTTATGCACTTATTCATGTTAAATGTCAGTCATTTCATTTGTCATTTATTATAAAGCTTGCTGTCATTTCTTTTCAATGTGGTGATGATGTGTCTATGCATTGCAGGTATTGATACTTGTTGTCAAAGTATTGTGTTGGATTCATTTTTTTTTATGTAAAATGAGAATTCTCTTTCATTTTTTATTTATTTTTAATGAGAGAGAACCCAGCATGCTGCAGACTTGTAAAGAAACATTTGGGGGTCCTTCAGAGACTTATAGCTCTGCATCATCTTCACTAAATTTGAATTCTTCCAAAATCATCTTGTGATCTTTTGTAAGCATAAAGATGTCCTGAGGGGGTGAGTGAGGCAATAAGGAATTGTACCTATGGTGGGAAAGTTTACTATCCTTTGTCTTCTAGCTATGAAATTTAACTGGGTGATATGGGAAAAAAGTGGAAGATTCTTATAATACTAAGATGTAAAGGAGTTCATATTAAAAATCTTGAGATGGGAAGATTTGATGTTCCCTTGGTTTGCTTGGTTTCTTCGTATTTATACATTTCTCAAGTGGACATAGAACATATACTATAGGATTAAACATTTTCAATTGTCTGATTCAAAGTGACAGTGAAACTCTCTCTAAATTCCTTTGAGTTGTAAAACTGTCTTATCTTACTGATGTGTCTTTACTGCTTTGGTACCCAGAGGCCTGGTTCTGGATCTTGGTGTTAGTTGAAGGTTGTAGAACTTCCTCTGACAGCTAATTTGGTTGATGGGTTGTGGATTATTTATTAAATGTAGCAAATCATTTGTGTCTGATCTTTCTTAGGCACTACATCAGCCAGTGTTTTTGCCATAAATGTATTGCCTTGCCTTGGTGAAATCATTCAAGATATCAAAAATATGTTTGCACTTTATCATCCTCAATATCTTGGCATCATACTGATCAAGTTTGGAGACAGTCTTATGAATCTTCTAGGGGAAGTGTTTAATATTTCACTGCATGCTCAGTGGCTTTTGCATAGGCTTAATTCCCAATGACTGTGAGTATTTGGGAAAGTTAAGGGCTGCGAAAGCCGTAAAATGTAAACATAAATTGAAAAATACAAGTAATAATCTGTGGGAAAACTGTATGGAAACATTCTGTCTGGATAAAACAGCTGACTCGTTTTGAATTCTGAAGTCTCTATTAAAAATGGCCATAATAATGAGATGCAGCATATTAACAGGATTTAAAAAAAATCTAATTTATTAAGTTCACAAGTGCTGCTTGGAGATAAGATAAGAAGCATCCATGAAATGGGGAAAAAATTGTAGTGCAAAGCAAGACAATTTAAGCACGCTGAATTTTTAGAGATATGCAAATGAACACCTAGTAATAAGAAACTAAGTAAATCCTTCAGTGCATTTGCATATTACATGTACATAGGTCAGAGCTTGGCAACTTCAGTCCTGGAGGGCCACTGTCTTGCAGATTTTAGCTCCAACCCTATTCGAACACACCTGCCTGTAGCTTTTTTAGTAACCTTGAAGGCATTGATTAGCTGGTTCAGGTGTGTCTGATTAGGGTTGGAGCTCAACTCTGCAGGACAGTGGCCCTCCAGGACCGAAGTTGCCCAGGCCTGTTCTACAGAGCCAACAGCCCTTGAAATAGGGTAAAACTTTAAATGAGTCAGTTCCATGGAGCTCTTTTATATTATGTGTGTGCATTCAGCAAGTTCTTGAGTTAAGAAAGTTTCTTCAAAGAAGTTCATGACTTCCAATTTATTTTAACTTATCAATTTGACCTTATTATGACCACTTCACAATAAAATATTTCAGATGTACAAAATGTACTAAAGGGCCTTTGGGTTTTAAGAACTACATTGAACTTTTGCTTTCATTGTCTTCTTTGCAGGAATTGCTTACAGAGAGTGTTTGGACAATGGCACATGGGCACTGAAAAGTAACTACTCCAACTGTGAGCCCATTTTAGAGGAAAAGGTGGGTAAATGTGCTTTAAGCCTGAACCATACATTTCTTTCTTTCCTTCTTTCTTTTATTAAAAGGGCCCCTATTATGCCCATTTTTACAGGATGTAATATTGTTCTTACATCCTGTCTGTGAAGTTTCAGCTTAAAATACCCCACAGATAATTTATTATATTATGAGGAAAATTTAATTTTTGGCTGCGTCTAAAAATTAGCTGTTTTGGTGTGAATCACAGAGCTGCATATTTCTGCTCCATCTTTAGAAGTAAGCATAGTGTATACATCTCTGCCTTGCATACCTACAGCAATAAACAGTGGGTAGACATAAATAAATTTAGGTAGATTTTGAGGTTTATTATCTTCATAAATAACGATAATTCTTCCTCAATGGCTCAGATAGAGAAAATAAAGAGCAGTGTTGGGGAAAGTTACTTCCAAAAGTAATGCATTACAATATTGCATTACTCCCTAAAAAAGTAACGCGTTACGTTACTTTTGCATTTCTTTTTAAATCTGGGCAGGGCTTGCTTGTTTGTTTTTAATATAAAAAATTCTATTTTTGGCAAATGTAAAAGCCTTTTCACACTAAAAGCCTCAGGCTTAGAGAAAAGCAAATTCACATCTGTACAGTATAGACCGCAGAAGAAAAATGTCAACTCTTTCTGCAGTAAAAAAAGGAAAGCAAATGTTAGATTATTACAGAGTAATTTTTGCTTATTAGTATGGATGAATTGGATCATCGAAGGTCAGCAGCAAAGACATTGGTTAATGAAATGGGATTAAATACATAAAGGATATTTGTATTATTTAACATATTTTATTATAATAGGTTTGTGTTGAATTTCACAGTTTTTATTCATTTTGAAGAACACTATCTGTTTTTTAGAGAGTGAGATGAATTAATGCATGTTCACATTTATTCTAGAACTAAAGTAACATCTTACTCAATTTTTCTCAACATGGGGACAGGAGAGCTTTTAATCAATAAATGGGGGGAGGGGGGGGGGGGGAGTAATATTATTATGTAACTTGCATTGCTTGTAATGCGTTACTCCCAACACTTATTAAGATTATGTGCTTGAGTGTGGAGAGAATGGAGAAAAGTGTACAACCGAAAATAACTTGTGAGGACAGAAAATGTATGGCAATGCAGGACTGTCAGTCAACAGCTGTGGGCGGGGACAATGTCACAATGCTTAGAGAATCAAAACGGCATGTCTGATGAGACTGACAAATGTTAGTATGACAGTATTTACACAACTATCCATACTTTGTTGATTAGTTACCAATCAATGCTTAATTCTATGTGGTGTAAAAAGGTCACATTAGCAATTAAAGAAAAAGCACATAAGCAAAACATGGTCCGGTCAAAGTGTCTGAATAATTTTTGGTCACAAATTTTTTAAGTTTTACCGATAGTCCACTGTATGGAAACTTTTTGGGTATAATATACTGTATGTCACAGTTTATTTTATTTTGCTATCCTCACTTACATAAACTATAGTGTCCTGCGCCCACTAGTAAAGAAATATCAAAATTATACATGGTGTCTTTATAATTTTTGGTTAGACTGTACTCTAACTCTTAAAAATAAAGGTGCTTTAAAAGGTTCTTTACAGTGATGCCATAGAAGAACCTTTTTTTGTTTCCACAAAGAACCATTCAGTTAAAGGTTATTTAAAGAACCATCTCTTTCTACCTTTTTATAATCTGAAGTACATTCTTTTGCCACAAAGAACCTTTTGTGAAACAGAGAGGTCCATCAGATATGAAAGGATTTTTATGGAACCATTTAGACATAAAAGGTTCCCCTATGGCATTGTGAAGCACCTTTTTTTTTAAGAGTGTAGGTGCCCTTTAAGATGACCATGAACCACAGACAGATATGAGACTGTACTGTTCCTGGTTGCATTTTTTTGTCATTCATTTAATCTCTAATATTAAGTTTTTCTTTCTTTCTTTATTTAGCTAGCTAGTTTGCTCAATAAATTGCTCACTAGTAGTCACTACTCTTGTGATGTTTGTGAGAAAATGCCTCTTGCAATTTCAGGGTGCTGAAAATACATATACAAATTGTTACATACCTTTCGGCAAATACCGCCTTTACATAAAATTTCAAATACTGCTTCCAAGTGAGTTACAGTGAATTTGGCACTCTGTATTTGATCTGTTTTCTAACAGGGAATGCTCTAAAAACATTTGCCTGGTCTCCCATTGTCCTCTGCACCGGCTGCAATGCTTACTCTGCTGTTGTGGCATGTTTGAATATGTCTTGAATATGAATATAAGAATATATAAAACTTGAATACAGTCTCTCATAAATCAATAAGATCTTTCAAAAAATAAATAAATAAAAAATCTTCTCTTTGACGTTTTTTGAGAGTGCAGCTGCCCTTTAAGATGACCGTGAACCACAGACAGTGTACAGATATGAGACTGTACTATTCCTGGTTGCATTTATGTCATTCATTTAATCTCTAATATAAAGTTTTTATTCCTTTCTTTATTTAGCTAGCTAGTTTGCTCAATAAATGACTCACTACTCTTGTGATGTTATGTGAGAAAATGCCTCTTGCAACATTCAATTTCAGGGTGCTGGCAGTAAATATTCAAATTGTTACATACCTTTCGGCAAATACCGCCTTTGCATTAAGTTTCAAATACTTCTTTCAAATGAGTTACAGTGAATTTGGCACTCTGTATTTGATCTGTTTTCTAACAGGGAATGCTCTAAAACATTTGCCTGGTCTCCAATTGTCCTCTGCACCGGCTACAATGCTTACTCTGCTGATATGGCATGTTTGAATATGAATATATGAATATATAAAACTTGAATACGGTCTGTCATAAATCAATAAGATCTTTCAAAATAAAAAAACAAAAACAAATCTTCTCTATGCCTGTTTTTAAGAGTGTAGGTGCCCTTTAAGATGACCGTAAACCACAGACAGTGTGCAGATATGAGACTGTACTGTTCCTGGTTGCAATTTTAAAAATTCATTTAATCTCTAATATAAAGTTTTTATTCCTTTCTTTATTTAGCTAGCTAGTTTGCTCAATAAATGACTCACTACTCTTGTGATGTTATGTGAGAAAATGCCTCTTGCAACATTCAATTTCAGAGTGTTGGTAGTAAATATACAAATTGTTACATATTTCAGCAAATACCGCCTTTGCATTAAGTTTCAAATACTTCTTTCAAATGAGTTACAGTGAATTTGGCATTCGTTATTTGATCTGTTTTCTAGACTTGTAGTCAAGACCGCCTAAACCGAGACCAAGACACTACCAAGACCAGAAGGTATCGAGACCAAGACAGACCATGTCAAGACCAAGACCTAGTCGAGACCAAGACCGATACCAAGTCGAGACCGGAAAAAAAATAAGCAAAATAATGTGAGACAAAATATTAATTGCTTCAGTCTATTTAAAAGTGTTTAATTCATTTTAAATAATTATTAATAATTTAATACATACTATTTACATTTAAAATATGTTTAACACACCAATTTCTTATATTAAATTTATGAAAAAGTGGTTTGAATGAATAAATGACTTGCTCACAAAAACATCACTGGATGAATCTGTATTTTTGAATCAATCTCTATTCATTGACAAATCCATTTTTTAACAGTTGTTTCCATCTAGTGGCGAAACAATGCAATCGACACAAACGTTATTTGAAGCGCCTATTACTTTCAAAAGATGACGTGCTCTGTTTTAATTTCTACCATAGACATCACATCAGTGTTTATATCCAAACTATGACCTTTAATCAGAATATTGCTGTGATAATATGAATGACTGGGTATTTGAAAAGACTGTTTGTGAAGCTGTTTTTTTTTTTTTTTACATTAACATGATGAATGCTCCCTCTGTTAGCGGCAGTGCAAATACAGATTTGAATGTAAGACTTTTTCAAAGGTTTAATAGACATGGGAAATCGTTTCATTTACAAATGAGATTGCGTGCGTGTTTGAATGTCTATCCTTTATTATATAAAATACATCAATAAAAACTGATGCAGTAGCCTGCAGGTGCTGTTCAGGTCGCAGTCTTTATTTTTTCGTAATGATTACGAAACGATTATTTATTTTAGATAATTATTATTTTATTTCAGTTAGTTAGCAAATTTTATGATCGAGGAATTCGCTGACATACTGTCACTACTAGCTGCTGGATATGTGCTTGTCTCTTTTTTTCGCTCTACGCTACACTCACTGAGGCATAACCATTGACTGTTAATATATGACGGTCTGACACAGCGAGACCTTGACAAGACCAAGAGGTCCGAGACCAAGACAAGACCAAGACCAAAGACCGTCAAGGCCGTGACAAGACCGAGACCACGTAAAAGTGGTCTCGAGACCGGTCTCGAGACATACATCACTATTAAATACTAGTCACTATTGGAATAAGTACTAGTACCTAATAAATTAGAACTATCTAATGAATAAGTACTAGTAACTTTACAAAAGACACTAGTACCTAAACAATAGACACAAATATTTAAAAAATAAGCACTAGTAGCTAATGAATACGTACTAGTACTTAATGGAAAAGATACCAGTACGGCTTATAGATTAAATGTTAAAAAGGCTTGCCATGCTACTATATTTTCAAGTTTGTAAACATGAACTGAAGTCATCACATCTTGCTAGAATTGAATCATGAGTTTGTGTAAGTGTTTAAATCAAGACAACAACACAAGAATCATTTGGTTTCACTATCATTTAATTTGTTTTTAACTATTTTGGTCATTTATTTGCCTCATTACTTTGAAATTATGTATTTGATTTCGATCTACTCACAAATATGGTTTATAGCAGGTGCTGACAGTGATTAACAACTATTAATTGTGAAGGACGGGGTCGGGTGGGGTTGCTATAAACCATTTAAGTTCATTAGATAGTAGAGAATAACCACCCCGACCTTCTTTTGTCAATCACTGTGTCACACCCCCCACCACACACAACACACTACACCACACCGGTCATTTAGGACTCCATTCGGCCCCCCTGCACTCCCACAGACCACCACAGCCCGGCAGGGGGGCAAATACCACAGATTTCAAGTACTTTTACAGGTGACTGCAGGTAAACTTCAGAGAACCGCGAGGAGAACAGGAGCATCAGCCGCTGAACTTACCGAGACTCATTTGGAACGCTTGTATTCAGATCGCTGTATGACGTCATATGAAGTCGTCGCGGAAGGCCGATTTTTTTTTAAAGGTGCAGTGTACAATTTGTACGAATTGCACGTAGAGTAAATTAATAAATTCTATTTACTTATTAACTTAATTATTTATTAAACTGATATGTTATTTTGAATATTACTGTTACTTTTTCATTATTATGTCTGTTTTATTCGCAAGAACAACATTGTGGCGAAACGCGATCTGTAAGTTAGAGCAGTTTGTCTGTTTAGGGCTAACGTTACTGTAGAAACATGGCGTAAAAACGTACATTTGATAGAAATAATCATTCTAAGGTAATAAAAAGGTCTTTGTAAGGTCTTTGTACACCTCTGAAAACTAACATAGTTGTGTATATTATATTAGATTTCTGTCAGTACAGTGCCTTGCGAAATTATTCATACCCCTTCATTTTTTTTTCACATTTTGTTATGTTGCTGCATTATGTTTAACTACTTTAAATTATCTTTTCCCCACATCAATCTACACTTCCTACTCCATAATGGCAAAGCAAAAAATAAGTTTTAAACATTTGTGCAGATTTATTAAAACTAAAAAACTGAAAAGATCCCGTTGCATAAGTTATCATACCCTTTTCTGGGACACTCGAAATTTATCTCAGGAGCGTTCATATTGCTTCTAGATGTTACTACACTTGGAATGGAGTTAAACTGCGGCAAATTCATTTGAATGAGTCTGATTTAGAAAGGCACACACCTCTCAGAAAAGGTCTAACAGCTGAAAATGCATATCAGAGCAAAAACCAAGTCCTGAGGTTAAGATAACTGCCTGTAGTCAGTGACAGACTTGCGTTAAGGAGATGATCTAGAGAAGAGTTCAGAAACAAATCTGCTGCATTGAAGGTTCACAGAAGCGTTATCCATAATGGAAGACGATTGGAACAACTAGGACTCTAGAAAATGTCTGCCAGCCCCCATCCAAACTGACAGAGTTTGAGAGGTTAAAAAGTGAGGCAAAGAATGGCAGATAATTGCCAAATGCAGATGTGCAAAGCTTGTCACATCAGACCCAAAAAGACTTGAGGCTGTAAAGGTGCTTCAACTATGTACTGAGTTAAGGGTATGAATACTTAT
The DNA here is from genome assembly GCF_049309525.1 of Garra rufa. NCBI lineage: Eukaryota > Metazoa > Chordata > Actinopteri > Cypriniformes > Cyprinidae > Garra > Garra rufa. The sequence goes on from NC_133370.1 coordinate 46,130,564, forward strand.
GCAATGTACTTATTTCAGTGTTTTATTTTTAATAAATTTGTAAAATTTGCAAATCTGGTTTTTGCTTTGTCATTATTATGGTGTATTGAGTGTACATTGATGTGGGGAAAAACTAATTTAAAGCAGTTTAATATAATGCTGCAACAAAACAAAATGTGACAAAAAATGAAGGGGTATGAATACTTTTGCAAGGCAATGTAGATCCTCCTATAAATAACCCCTGGATATATGTTATAATAAAGTAACATTTTTTAAATACATTGATGCTTATATTTATTTTAATACTTTTATCTAAGTAGTCCTTTCAATGTTGTATCAGTTTTTTTTTAATGCATAATAGTAACCTTAGAATGTGATCAAACAGTTTAAAATAGATATATAACCAATTTTATGACTGCAGAAATATGTTGATACACATAATATCACTGGTCACAATTGACTATAAAACACTTTTTTTTACACACTTTTCCCAAAAAAATAATTATTATTTCAAAGAGTTATTAATGACAAATGATTTGGATATTTTCATGTCTTGGAAAAATTTGGGATTAAACGGATTAAGGGTGAATTTGCAGATAGAATGGCCAGAGAATTAAATTTAACACATTTAAATTACTGAATTTAAATGATACAATTTGTGTAACTAGCCTATAAAAAATGCTTAATGCTATTATTGGGTGGCTGGTGTGCTACAAAAAATGAATATGAAAACTATTAGCCTATTTCCAAGAAATCATACTGTCAATAAATCATCTTGTGAATAATCATGTCATGTGATTTACCTCAGAAAACACAACATGAACGCTGGAGAGTTGGAAACATCTTGGAAAAAATATATATATTTGTATTAATGCAATTTGTATATCCAATTTGTGGATCCCAGAAACACATTTCTAGTAACTGTGCAATTAAGTCTTGCTTGTAAATATATATATATATCAATAACTATTACAATTTTAACAATATTTTAAGTGCGATTTATGTGATTTGTTATATTTAAACATCTAAGATTTGAAAACTTAAATGCTTTTTAAATGTGTTTGTGGATTGTGTGACAGCAGTTTGCACTAATTCTGTAGAATGGCCCATATATAAACATGAAAGAGAGAGGAATTGGGCTGGTCTAAATAGTAAGTAAACTGTTAATACCACAGTAGTTTTAAGGCTAGACTGCTTAAAACAGCGTATCCGATTAAGGGGAGACACTGCAGGCAAAACGCTGTTTTTTCAGGCACCTATCAAGTTTGAGATTTGGGCTTTTTCAGACTAGCTGAAAGAAAGCATCCAAAAAACACACAAGTGTTTCTCTTATAGCACTTTATCTATTTGTGTCAATAGGTTTCAATTACAATACATATTTATAAAGGCCGTTTTCTTCTAAACTGAGCCATACTGCCCTCCAAAGGCAAAGCGCAGTAACTACACATTTGGTCAAAATTGAGTTAAGGCTTAAAATGGACTTTGTGACAACTGTTTGGACTTGTAGCAAAGTCTCCTGGTTCAATTGTGTCCCCTTTCAGAGAAACGAGAGTTTCAACATGTTTGACTAGCTGACGTAAAAAGGCATTTTTCTCAGTTTCGGTGTTGGCGTAGTTACTGCACTTTGCCTTTGGATCAGCATAAATCTCCACCTGAGTAACAAATACATACACCACACATTTTTTTATTCCTGTCTATATCCTGAAGGTTTTTGTTTTGTTTTTGAAGGGATTCGTTCATATATAATTTGCTTGTTTGTATATTCACGTTATCCCAAAAATTGTAAAAAAAAATAAAATAAAGTGTTTGTGTTCTAATTTTTTTTCTGAATTTTATGGCATGACGAAATGAGATACCCAAAATTCCCTCTGTAAAAACTTTTGACTCTAATGTCAAAAGAATTTAACAAGAATTTTGAAACTGACTTCAACCAGTGTTTCGATTTTTGTACTGGAAATGTATGCAAATTAGTGCATATTTAATCAAATAATGCCTCGTTTGCAAATTAAAACCTTACATTTTAGAAAAATTGTAATACAAAAAATGTTTGCAATTATCAATGTAATCAATCAACTGAGTAAGTAGGTGATAACAATTAGTTAATTTTTTTACCCTATTCACCTGCAGTGTCTCGCCTTAAAGCGATGGTTCGGAGTAGAATTGACTTCATTGCTATGCACTCCAAAGCACATGTAAATATCCCATCCGAAGTTTTTTTTACCTTAGTCAAACATTTATGAAGATATTAGAGTTTTTCGAATTGCTTGTTACTGGAGTGAATGGTCCATGTGGTGTATCTCGTAAATTGCACCACTAAACGTGCAAGTAATCTTACCAAACTTGTGCAGTAGTGTAAATAGGTTATGTACTCACAAAACGCTGCTTCAGAACATTTGTAAGTCCACCATGTAGAAAAATCTGTAACAACCTTGGGATTAACCTTTTTAAAGTTGCGTTTCACAATTGAATTCAAAAACAGACAGTAATTGGTGCTGAAGTTCAGGATTTTCCTATCACAAGGCATCATGGACGTTGTTTGGCCTCATCCTTCTTTCTCCCCGATTCCATTTATCCTCCTGCTGTCCAGAGGAAAGCATCTTTTCACAAGTTGGGAAGGAAACTATACGCTGTTCTCATGCCCATGTCTTTCTGTCTGGACTCTGGCATAGGGACACCATGGGAAAGGGGAAATCTGGGGAATTAACCAGGGTCTTAGAGACAATATTTTTAGTTTGCAAACTATTACTTCAATGCCGCCTTCTGATGGACTCTGGTCGCCTTATTCAACCCCTCAAAGTCAAAATGGGTGTTGGACAGTTTTTGAGGGGAGAATAATTACAATCTATGCATAATATTATCATAATTGTCTTTATCATTCTAATTTTTGTCTTTTTGGAGGCTCCAAGCCATAGGATATCTTCATCGTAATGGCGTCAGGAGACATAAAATGTCATAGAAATGTCTTTTTTTTTGTCTGTGTGTGTTTATTGGGTACATTGTTTCTGTAATATTCTTTTGTTCATCTTTTTTTTGTAATGTGTTGCCTTACATTTGATTCATAGATAAATGTTTCAAAAAGGAAAACATTAAGTTAACAAATGTAACTGCACTGTTTGAAATTTGTAATTTATTTGTAGAAGACTAAACAGCTGTAGCGTTCGGCTCACCTAGTGCCTTTCGGATAACAATTTTACTGCCATATCTGTTTCTCTCCAACAAATCTTTACTATTATGATACTTTGAAAGCAAACATATCTATTACAGCGTGATTTTCTTTTCTTTTTTTATCGAAACCCAAACGGTTTCTAACAGAGCGGACCATCTATTGCATGTCTTAAATGTTGTCAACCAAAGTTCAAACGTTCTGCATGAAGCGCCATGATGAAGGCAACATGTCCTGCTATTTTCATAGTCTGTAACAGGACAGTTAACATTCCCACCGTAAAAGAGTTTTCGTTCAGTGTACATACTCAAATGAGACGAGATGATGAATACCTCCTCAATAATCCGACATGGTTTTTACAATGCGTGTTCAGTAAAAGAAGCACTGGAACTATGATCTGTTTTGTCGTGGATGTATTGCATGATAAATTGCATTGGAGGCCGCACTGATGGATATGTGTCAATAAACATATCTTTATCTATCACCTAACACTGTCCTCTGTGTGTCTTTTATGTTCTCTTTGCTATATGGCAAGCTGTTTTAACATTTAATCAATAAACCGTACTAGTATCCGTTTTCATGCTGCTAGTACTTATTTATCCATTAAGTTCTAGTACTTATTTATTAGCTACTAGTGCTAATTCTTCAGCTACTGGTGCTTAATTTTAGGTACTAGTACCTAGTGCTTATTCATTAAATAATAGTTCCTATTTATTAGATATTAGTACTTATTTAATAGATATTAGTACTCATTCATTAGATACTAGCACCTATTAAGTAGATACTTATTTATTATTTAAATAGTACTTATTTAATATACTAGTATTTATTTTTTTAGATACTACCTGTAGTATGTTTTCCATTAAGGCGACGCTGCATTGGGTAAAAAATTAACTAATAGTTAAGACCTTACTTACCCAGTTGATTGATTGCATTAAAAATTACAAACATTTTTTGTATTACAAGTTTTCTAAAATGTTAGGTGTAAATATGCAAATTAGGCATCATTTAATGAAATAATAATAATATTGAATAATTACTTATTCAATAGAAAATTGTTCTTATTTATTAGCTATTAGTACTCATTCATTAGATACCAGTGCCTGTTAAATAGACACTAGTATTTATTACATGCTGCTATTATGCATTAGATAATAGTACTTATTTATTAAATATTGGTACTTATTAGACAGTAGTACTTATTCATTAGATATTAGTACCTATGAAGATTATTTTTTTGATACTAGTATCTTTTCCATTAAGAACTAGTACTTATTCATTAGCTTCTAGTGCTTACTCTTAGGTGCTAGTACTTATTCATTATAATAGTTCTTATTTATTAGATATTAGTACTCATACATTCGATACCAATACCTATGAAAAGATACTAGTACTTATTCATTAGATACTAGTAGTGATGTATGTCTCGAGACCACGGTCTTGTCACGGCCTTGACGGTCTTTGGTCTTGGTCTTGTCTTGGTCTCGGACCTCTTGGTCTTGTCAAGGTCTCGCTGTGTCAGACCGTCATATATTAACAGTCAATGGTTATGCCTCAGTGAGTGTAGCGTAGAGCGAAAAAAAGAGACAAGCACATATCCAGCAGCTAGTAGTGACAGTATGTCAGCGAATTCCTCGATCATAAAATTTGCTAACTAACTGAAATAAAATAATAATTATCTAAAATAAATAATCGTTTCGTAATCATTACGAAAAAATAAAGACTGCGACCTGAACAGCACCTGCAGGCTACTGCATCAGTTTTTATTGATGTATTTTATATAATAAAGGATAGACATTCAAACACGCACGCGATCTCATTTGTAAATGAAACGATTTCCCATGTCTATTAAACCTTTGAAAAAGTCTTACATTCAAATCTGTATTTGCACTGCCGCTAACAGAGGGAGCATTCATCATGTTAATGTAAAAAAAAAAAAAACAGCTTCACAAACAGTCTTTTCAAATACCCAGTCATTCATATTATCACAGCAATATTCTGATTAAAGGTCATAGTTTGGATATAAACACTGATGTGATGTCTATGGTAGAAATTAAAACAGAGCACGTCATCTTTTGAAAGTAATAGGCGCTTCAAATAACGTTTGTGTCGATTGCATTGTTTCGCCACTAGATGGAAACAACTGTTAAAAAATGGATTTGTCAATGAATAGAGATTGATTCAAAAATACAGATTCATCCAGTGATGTTTTTGTGAGCAAGTCATTTATTCATTCAAACCACTTTTTCATAAATTTAATATAAGAAATTGGTGTGTTAAACATATTTTAAATGTAAATAGTATGTATTAAATTATTAATAATTCTTCAAAATGAATTAAACACTTTTAAATAGACTGAAGCAATTAATATTTTGTCTCACATTATTTTGCTTATTTTTTTTCCGGTCTCGACTTGGTATCGGTCTTGGTCTCGACTAGGTCTTGGTCTTGACATGGTCTGTCTTGGTCTCGGTCTTGGTCTTGTCTTGGTCTCGATACCTTCTGGTCTTGGTAGTGTCTTGGTCTCGGTTTAGGCGGTCTTGACTACAAGTCTACTGTTTTCTAACAGGAATGCTCTAAAATATTTGCCTGGTCTCCCATTGTCCTCTGCACCGGCTGCAATGTTTACTCTGCTGTTGTGGCATGTTTGAATATGTCTTGAATATGAATATATGAATATATAAAACTTGAATACAGTCTGTCATAAATCAATAAGATCTTTCAAAAAATAAATAAATAAAAAATCTTCTCTTTGACGTTTTTTGAGAGTGCAGCTGCCCTTTAAGATGACCGTGAACCACAGACAGTGTGCAGATATGAGACTGTACTATTCCTGGTTGCATTTATGTCATTCATTTAATCTCTAATATAAAGTTTTTATTTCTTTCATTATTTAGCTTGCTGTTTTGCTCAGTAAATGACTCACTGGTGATGTTATGTGAGAAACTGTCTATTGCAACATTCAATTTCAGGGTACTGGCACTAAATAAAATAAAAAATCTTCTTTGACTTTTTTTAAGAGTGCAGCTGCCCTTTAAGATGACCGTGAACTACAGACAGTGTACAGTTATGAGACTATACTATTCCTGGTTGCATTTTTTGTCATTCATTTAATCTCTAATATAAAGTTTTTATTTCTTTCCTTAATTAGCTAGCTAGTTTGCTCAATAAATGACTCACTACTCTTGTGATGTTATGTGAGAAACTGCCTCTTGCAACATTCAATTTCAGGGTGCTGGCAGTAAATATTCAAATTGTTACATACCTTTCGGCAAATACCGCCTTTGCATTAAGTTTCAAATACTTCTTTCAAATGAGTTACAGTGAATTTGGCACTCTGTATTTGATCTGTTTTCTAACAGGGAATGCTCTAAAACATTTGCCTGGTCTCCAATTGTCCTCTGCACCAGCTGCAATGCTTACTCTGCTGATATGGCATGTTTGAATATGAATATATGGATATATAAAACTTGAATACGGTCTGTCATAAATCAATAAGATCTTTCAAAATAAAACAAAAAAACAAAAACAAATCTTCTCTATGCCTGTTTTTAAGAGTGTAGGTGCCCTTTAAGATGACCGTAAACCACAGACAGTGTACAGATATGAGACTGTACTGTTCCTGGTTGCATTTTTAAAAATTCATTTAATCTCTAAAATTAAGTTTTATTCCTTTCTTTATTTAGCTAGCTAGTTTGCTCAATAAATTACTCACTACTCTTGTGATGTTATGTGAGAAAATGCCTCTTGCAACATTCAATTTCAGGGTGCTGGCAGTAAATATTCAAATTGTTACATACCTTTCGGCAAAAACCGCTTTGCATAAAGTTTCAAATACTGCTTCCAAGTGAGTTACAGTGAATTTGGCACCATTTTATTTGATCTGTTTTCCAACAGGAAATGCTGCAATAACATTTGCCTGGTCTCCCATTGTCCTCTGCTTTTGTGGCATGTTTGAATATGTCTTGAATATGAATAAATTAATAAGATCTTTCAAAAAATAAATAAATACAAAAATCTTCTCTTTGCCGCATTTACAGATTTTTTAACATTCTGCTACAATGAAAGCAATCCAAAATGTTTTGATTGGTTTAAATCAGATAATGCTAATAATGTCACTGCTGTTACTTTCTGTTGTTTACAGAATCCACATTGCCTCTGGCTTTTTCTGAATAACATGCAGCATATCATCAATTTAGCCCAATTATTTTCCTATTGTCACATTGTATAAAGCAGCCCATATTTGACGCAAGAAACTAGCAAGCATATACACAGTATTTGATGTTGTGTAACAGATATACTGTACATTTAGTTCACTCCATCTTACTTGCTCATGCATCAGTGAATTTCTCACTTCACACAAAAAGGACAATTGGATTCCTTCAGTGTCTCAGTTTTGTGACCTTATTCAAGGACTCATAAGAAATACATAAATTAATCTGTTTAGTCTTTTGGAAGCTTCTATAAAATATTGGTTACTCAGTAAGAACTATTGATTTGTGCCATAATTGCAGTCATTTATTACCATATCTTATGCCAGGACAGAGTTTCTTATTTAATCTTTTTTTTTTTTTTTTTTTTTACAGAGAAAGTACCCCATGCATTATAAGATAGCCCTCATCATAAATTACTTTGGTCACTGTATATCTGTTGGAGCTCTCGTTATTGCCTTCATTCTCTTTCTGTGCTTGAGGTAAGTGCGTCTGTGTATTTTCAGCACTATAGTCTGTGAGTAATATGTTGCACTGAGGGCCTTGTTTAAAATTAATAAATGCTAATTCAATTAAGAAAAATTAGATATATCATGAAAATGATGGAAACTTTAATTTGAATGAGGATCATATACAGTCAAGCCCAAAATTATTCAGACCCCTGGCAAATTCTGACTTAAAGCTACTTTTTTTTGACCAGCAAGTTTTTTTTTTAATGAGAATGACACAGGCTTCTCACAAAAGATAATAAGACGATGTCCACTGGTGCCCAAGGCCAAGTTTCTCTGCAGACTGCCTGATGTTGTTGTTGAGAATTTTGATGTATTGCTCGTTTTTCATGGTGCTGTTTACTGTGATTACTGTAGGTTCCCTGGTCCACCGGCTGAAAACATGATGTTGTTCTTAGGGTTGAAGGCTTCTTCTTTTGTACGCCAAATAAAGGCTACATCATTGTGGCCAAACAAATAAACTTGGTCTGCGTCCGTGGAACCCAGCATTGTGCAGTGTCCGTTGGACTGTCTGCCTTGAGATGTTGCTACCAGCAGAGCCCAGATTCATCAGGATGGCCTTGGTGGTGATCTTTGGATTCTTTTTTTACCTCTCTCACTATCCTCCTGACCAGGGGTGCGTTTCCCAAAAGCATCGTTAGCCAACTATGGTCGCAAGTTCCGTCGTTACCAACATAGTTCAACGATTGGGTGTTTCCCAACACCATAGTTCAAACGAAAATTCGCAAACAGCGTCACAAACTTACTTGGTTGGAACTACAGCTCTCGACCTGTGGTTAGAAGCATCGTTGCTTCTTAGTAACACATGTGGGCTTAATAAATTATGTTCTTGGTCACAGTTTGCAAGCTAACACGCAGTACAATCTATATCCTCAATTTTATCTAAAAATAAATGCGTTTTACTCTATGTATTTTTGTGCGTCCTTTATAAGCGTTGTTTATGAATAGTGCGCATGTGCACAAATGCCTGAGGGAACCCCGGAGTATGACGTAAGAGAGAACGCGCAATGAATCAAACATCAAATAAAGCGAAATGACAGGGAACAAAAATAGTAAATTAGTCATTAGGTTCCATGGTCAATATAGCTGCATTTTTGAGAGACCCTAATCAGTTAAATAGCAGAAGTTATTACTCGGTGACGTCATTAAAAACGGCCCTAAGTTGTTGAACTAATGTGGTTCAAACGACGGAGATGCGACCGTGTTCGGGAAACACTCGTGACTAGTTAGTTCGTTTCCACAACGATGCATCGTACTATGGAGGTTAACCAGCGAGTTATGTCGTTGTACGGGAAACGCACCCCAGCACAGGTGTCACTTTTGACTTTCAAACACGTCCTCTGAGATTTTTCACAGTGCGGAACGTCTTGTATTTTTTAATAAAACTTTGCACTCTAGCCACTGGAACTTCAAAACATTTAGATATGGCCTTATAGCCCTTTCCTGACTTGTGAACAGCCCCAATGCGCAGCTGCAGATCCTCAGTGAGCTCCTTTGTCTTAGCCATGACTGTCCACAAACCAACAGCAGAGAGCTTCTGTTTTTCACCCGTTGAGTTGATTAAAACAGCTGTTCCCAATGAATCAGGGTAATTAGGATGCTTTAGAACAGCTTGGACTGTTTGGAATGGTATAGAACTTTGGATTTTTCCATAGACTGTGACAGTTTGCAAAGGGTATGAATAATTTTGGACATGCCACTTTTTGTTCAAATGTAAATAAAAGCTGAGAATTTTTTTTTTCCACAATGATGCCTCTTGTACATCATCATATTATCTTTTGGGAGAATCTTGTGTCATTTCCGGTCAAAAAAAAAAAAAAAAAAACTTGCTGGTTGAATAAAAGTAACTTTAAGTCTACTTTAAATACTTTAAACTTTAAATTGACTGACTGTATATCAGGGGTTGCAAAATCAGTTACTGAAGGGCCACAGCTCTGCAGAGTTTTGTTCAAACCCTGCTCCAACATACATACTATGCAGTTTTCAAATAGGCCTGAAGGACTTGATTAATTGGATCAGGTGTGTTTAATTGGAGTTGCATCTAAACTCTGCAGGGCTGCGGCCCTCCAGGATCGGAGTTTGATATATGCTAAATGACAGTTTCTGTCATTACTGTAATTGCATTAGCTAAGGTTGCTGTTGTGATGCTCAAACAGCAATATTTTGATAGCACTACAAAGTCACAATGTTTCCATTTGTCAGAAACAAATCAACCCAGAGATTATTAAAAAAATTTAAACAAATAACCTTTTCATGCCTTTTAATATGCAAGCTTCATAGAAAGTGTTACTGAACATTTCCTTTAATGCATGTTCAGAATTATTAATATTTCACAAACGACTGTAGTTGCTAACTCTCTGGCTCCTCTTTGCAGAGTCTCACATTCATGCATATGTAATTCCTTTATCAGCTCATGCAATGCTAAAACTGTGTCACGGCATAATTGCAGAAATGATTGTTTTATTGATTTATCTCTTTAAATTCAAGGAGCATCCGATGCCTTCGCAACATAATCCACTGGAACTTAATTACAACTTTCATTCTGAGGAATGTAATGTGGTTTTTGCTTCAACTGATTGACCAAAACATTTATGAGACGAATGAGGTATGAAACACTTCTAGACTTACTTATCAACCTATTCGCATGTAAACCCATCAGCAGGTTTCTAACATTAACATTTTGTTTTATGTATTACTGTATTACTGAAGGTATTGCATGGGGTAGTATTTTTTTCTCTCTCTCTGGAAAAACATTGTAGAGATATTTTGTCTGCTGCTATGTAGTGCCTCATTAGAATCATAGCATTTTTATTTCAAACTTGACAAAGTAATTGACAGTGCAGAAAAGAGATCAAAAGTCAAACGTACTTCATTGCAGTGTTCCCAACATTCAATGCTAATTTAGATTCTCTGTAAAAATTACTGTAGTCAAAAGCGTTACTGAAGAACAAAACATTTTTCTTACTTAGATTTTTTGTCTTGTTTCCAGCCAAAATATCAAACAGTTCTTAAATCGAGAAGAGATTTTCTAGACGAGCAAAAATTATTGTCTTGCTTTCCGAAAAACAAGTCAATATTAAGTGTGTTTTTGCCTGAAACAAGAAAAATAATCTGCCAATGGGGTCAGAAAAAAAATCTTGTTTTCTGTTTGAAATAAGATTTTTTGCTTACCACATTGGCAGATTATTTTGCTTTTATATATATATATATATTACTCCTCTAGAAAATTAAAGAATTTTTTTAGATATTTTGTCTGGAAACAAGAAAATAAATCTAAGTAAGAAAAGCATTTTTGCAGTACAGTCAAAAAACACATTTTATAAATGTTTTTCCATGAGTTTGAGTTGCAATATAGCATCTTATAAAACACATTATAAACAGTTTGAAAAACCTGAGAGGTGACGTTGTTTTAAGATCTGTAATAGGTTTTATTTTAGCATTGAATGTGTAAAAGGTTTGCAGTGTTGTAAAACATCCGTATGTTCACCTCAATTAACACCCTGTTCCTTTCTCTCTGTACAGCCTTGGTGTCGTCTTATAACAACAATCTATAATTACTTTGTGGTGACCAATTTTTTCTGGATGTTTGTGGAGGGCTGCTATCTTCACACGGCTATTGTGATGACATATTCCACAGACAAGCTTCGAAAATGGGTCTTCCTCTTCATTGGATGGTGTGAGTGAATTTCTCTACACAAGTCGGCTTATTTTGTAATGCCTAGTCATCTGGAATTTGCATTAGCTGTGAATAAGAAAGCTGAAATGTAATGCTATTCATTTTGGTTCACTTGGAACGTTTTTGTCTTTCATGTGAATCTTGTGAAACCTGTCAAAAACATTCCTTTACAAAAAAAAAAAAAAAAAAAGTGGCATACAGAGCTGAAATATAAATGGTACAGATTTTCCAGTATGCAAAATTCGAACACTTAAACTTAAAGATGAGATTCATAAGATTCAATGCAACAAAATATATAAAAGTATAATAAATGTACATATCACAAACCATTTAGACATTGCACTTGCTGCTTATTGTGCCACATAGAGGACAGAATTTTGGCTTGATGCCACTGAGAGCTTCCTAGGTGAGAATGAGCACACAAAAGCATTAGTTAGCATTAGTGTTGTTTTTGGTGGCCGGTTTTAATTTTAGTTTTAGTCTAGTCTTTGTGTGAAGCTGTCATTTTAGTTTTTATTAGTTTTAGTCACGTTCACACTCTTTTTAGTCTTGTCAAGTTTTAGTCAACTAAAAGTCTGAGCATTTTAGTCTTACTTAGTCAGAATTACCCATGACTATTTTCGTCTAGTTTTAGTCGACGAAAACTGATGACATTTTAGTCTAGTTTTAGTCGACGAAAACTGATGACATTTTAGTCTAGTTTTAGTTGACGAAAACTGATTACATTTAGTCTAGTTTTAGTCCATAAAAATTGTATTTTAGTCTCTTTTTAATAATGCAATTTTATTTAACCCAGTCAATATAGTATAAGTACCTAGTAGTATAGACGAAACCAAAGTTTTCATTTAGCCAAACCCATTTCAAACAAGGTTATCTTATTATATTATTGTTACCTTATAGGCTCAAGAATACATCCATTCCAGACATGGAAGATGCTCTAATTTGAATTTACAACAAAATCAAATAACAAGCCCCTTGCGCAGGTTTCAAGTGTCATTCACTTTTTAGGAATAAATCATAACGAATAAATTTGTACATGTGTAGTTTTGTGCATGTTCATTTTGTAGTAATCCCCGCTTCACAAGCACTTCTAATTAATAATAATATTAGTCAGTTTAACAATATTCTTAATTTACTTTGATCATCTATGCCAACACAAATCATGCTTATATTTTTATAAGTTTATTTACAGATTAATTAATTTATACCTTGTGTAAGTAAAATATTTCTTATGGTTTTCGTAGCACAAATTGATCTATTTTATGCAACTGTCCAAAAATCGCTTGGGCATCTGGGATGCAAAAGAAACTTTTTCCACCTTTGACCACAAGATGTCATTAGTGTACAACGTGTGGAAAAGCTTTGAATAATGAACCTTTTTACGATAGAGTTGAGGGGAACGCTTCGAAGAAATGTCGTTTCTTCTTTTTCTCCCAAAGACGAACCCCAGCTGGCCGGCCATCGGTCCGTTTATCTGTGTCAGACTTAACTTCGTTTGTAGTCGTCTTCTAGATAATTCTGCGAGTGGGGCTTGAGAAAGTGACGTCGCCTGCGGTTTAGGCTAGAAGGTATACAGCTCTGGCTACTGGGCATGCGCACATCAAACGTTATAACATTTCGTTTCGTCTCGTTTTCGTCAACAAAAATGAAAAGACATTTTAGCATAGTTTTTATTTTGTAAAGCACATTTAGCCTCGTTTTTATTCGTCAACGATATTGCATTAAACATTTAATTATAGTCATCGTCACATGACCAGCATTTTCGTTTCGTCTCGTCCCGTTTTCGTCACGTGATAAAGGTTCGTTGACGACGATATTTAGTCATAATTTTCGTTGACGAAAGCAACACTGGTTAGCATGCTAAGAGTTTAAGCTAATATAGCTTATCAGCTAACACTGTTTGCTTCTAGCCTGATAGCCCCGGAAAAGGGATTTTTTTTGCATTTTATCTGTCCTCAGTGAGCCCTTTACATAAGTGTGAAAATATTTCATTCTGTCTAAAAGATAGTCATTTCTATTAATGAGCATGCAAAAGCTTGGTATCCTAAAATACATAAAATGTAAATTGTAACATTTTCAATATCTTCTAAGAAGTAGACCAAATCAAAATTGTTCCATCCAGATCGGCGAACAGCCTAGAAACATTTTGTGAAAGTAGTTTACGTGATAAATCAAAACTGAAGGATGTATTTGGTATCACTGCAGTCGGTATAGTACAAGGACTCCCATGAAAATATCTGAACAAAATCAAAAGTCAGAAGTGTTTTCATTTTTGGCTCCAGACATCGCATGCTGCTTCAGGGCACTGTTGTAATGACATATGCCAGGTTTTGCAACGATATACCAATGCTTTCATAAAATATTGCATATTTTGACGTTAATTACTGCCTCAATTTGGCGTGGCATGGAGGTGATCAGTCTGTGGCACTGCTGAGGTGGTATGGAAGCCCATGTTTCTTTGACAGTGGCCTTTGAGGTGGTTTTCCCCTCCCTGCTTTCAAAGATTACACAAGTCTTGGGGTTTTGAAGCCAGAAGATGAGACTTTATTAACAAAGTAACAAAGCCGAGAGACCTTGCAGGAGAATCTCTCGAGTCTCTTTCAGTTGACTCTTTTATAGAGTTTTCTTCTAGGCGTGTTCCATACATTCCATAAATACATTTCCAGAGGGCTACAACCTTGTGATGCAGGCATACAATGTATGTCTGTTCATTTCCAGAAGACCTTGTGATAAAGGCCTTGTGATATATGTCTGTTCATTCCCAGAAGACCTTGTGATAGAGGCCTCCTTATACACAGGCAATACATGATTATAATAGTAGCTTGATGCATAAATGGCTATAGTTACATTGATTATACTTGATCTGATAAATGGCTTATAGTTACATTGATTATACTCGATCTGATTAATAAAAATCTTCTTCATATTCCCCCTTTGAGACGTTCTACGTCTCACTTTCTCCATAGTGCCGTTCCATGATTCAGGCCCTCTAGCCACTACTACTCAGCGACTAACCAAAGTCACTATGTTTCATTAACAAAATGTCTAAATTATGACACAGCACTCTTGAGGGGTATCAGGGCCAAACCTCTCCCCTCACATTTGACTAGAAAGGAGTAAAAGACCCTGACACCTTAATTTACCTTTCCCCACTGTATATATAAAGGGCCACAGTTGTTTAAAGCATGTGTGTGCAATTTGTTGAGCCTTGCCTGTGGTTGTCACAGTTAAGTATATACATATATATACACACATATACATACAGAGTAGATATAAGTTAAATAAAATTGAATAAAAGGAAATAAAATATGCAAAATATGAAACAGAATAAAACACACATCATACAAAGGTTCAGATTATAGATACAATCCTAATCATCAGAGGTATTTGAACTCTCATCTGTTAGTTGCAAACTTAATGCTGTCTTGTAAAGCCAGTCCTGATAACATTCATGTTGAGTTAGATTTAATTTTTTATCACCTTGATACTTTATCGTTTCCATTTGTTTAACTGTGGTTTTGATAATTAGGGATTTCAATAAAGGTAGTACACAGCAAAATTATAATCCTCCTATCATTATAGCAATTCCTAAGAACATTCCCAATTTGAATATTGATTCCAACCCTGCTTTGATTTCATCTCTAGCTTAAAATTCATTGGGTATTCCTCTAGGTTGACCAATTGAATCAATATAAACTGTAGGCTCTGTTTCATAGGCTCTCTTGGGTCTGCTTTTTTCTTCATTTTTTGTTTCCTCTTCTAGAGCGATGTAACTTATTTTATGTGTTAGCATAACCCTAGTACATAATCCTGACCGGTTTTCTGGTAACGTTGACAAGAGGCCATATTCTGGTCCACACATCCACCATATGTCTGCCAATGCAATATCAATTTCATCAAATATTGGTGGTGGGCCTTCCTTTATCTCTAGATAGTCTTCTTTACATTGCGGTATTTTCCAAATTTTACTACATATTCCTTTGAATCTTCCTACATCAATATTCCCCTTCTTTTTATTACATTCAAATTCTTGATCTGCCATTAATTGTATTTTTCCTTGTTGTGCCTCCTTCTGTAATATTGGCCAATTACGGTTGCGTATGCACTGTAGTTCAGTTGCTAACCTGTAGTTTGTTGTATTTATCTGTCTGCTTCTCTCTATGAAACATTTACCTCCTAATTTTACTACACCTAAGCCCATGACATTTGATATTCCTGGACACTTTTCAAACCATTCATCATAAAATATTCTACAACTGGAACTGTGGATGGGTTTTGGTACAATATATAAAATTGGTTTTGCTTCAAAGCAGACTACGCAGTTTTTCCATTTTTCTTTTTCTGCTGTAAAATTTACCCATTTATACCAATTATTGTCTTCTGCCTTTTCCCAAAAGATATCTGAATTGCTCGTTTCTCCATAACTTATATTCTGGTTATCACTCACAATGTGTCTATTTTGCCTTGATCTTGTTTGCTTCTCACCCAATCCTTGTTCTTCTTGGATTATGTTAGTTCCACTACCGGGTTCAACTGAGAGCTGAAAAGTCAATTGTAGGGAAGTGTGGTTGACAGTCTATGCAATGGGATCTGGAGTTGTAGTGTTGATGGTAGCTTGAACTTGTGACGAGCATCTGATGATTAGGCATATTATCATAGTTATTGTTTTTATTGGCTTGTTCAGCTTCTTCTGCCGCATTCTGCACTTCACTGCTTCCAACTATCGGACCATCTTGCTCATCTGTTTCTGATCTGGTTTCTCCCGTTCTTGTTTTTTTCTTTAGGAACTCTTGTGCAGTGGTTTAAATAATACCAGGTGTTGCTTCCTTCCACTTGGACTGCTGTTAAAGTAGCTGCTGTCACTTTATAAGGTCCTTCCCTTCTTGGTTCATTCCATTTCCTTCTGAATACCCTTAGATAGACCTGATCTCCTGGGGTAATTGGACAGGTGGTTTCCGTCTCCTCACTTGACTCCTTTCTCTGTTCCTGCACACAAATAGCTTTATGGATAGCAGTTAGTTTTTTCATGTATTCTCTTAATTCCATTTGTAATTGTTCTAATGGGGGTCCCATGTATGGGCCTCTGCCACATGGAACAGGCATAGGTCGACCAGTAAGCATTTTATGTGGTGTTAGATGCGTTTTTCTGTTAGTTTGCATGCGATAGCTCATTAGGGCAAGAGGTAAAGCATCAACCCAATTAAGCTTAGTGCTAGACCATAGCTCAGATGGCACTTGATGTTCAACTTCCTGTAAAAGTTCCGTAGTAATGCTGTCTGGCTCTGGTGCTGACATCATTTGCATTTGTGACTTCTGATTAATGACTACCTCTTGAGGAATGCCTAGCAAAGACGTACCACACTACATCTTTATGTAGTTCTTGTCTTGAACCATCTTTTTATGAACTCATTTTCAGATATTGCATAAGGCTGCTCCCTGTTTCCCTATTATGATGTATTGTGAGATCATTTCAATTTCTTGTTCTTTGGTTCCTTCTTGCCATTCTTTTTCTATGTCTGCCTTTCTCAAGGGGTCATATTTCATTGAGCAGTGGAATCCTGATTTTGGGTATTTGTGATTTGATTTGATATCTCAACATTCCCCCTTTGAGACTTACTAAGTCTCACCTTTGCACGTCTTTACCCAGAGTGCAGCTTCATAATTCAGTATCACTATCTAGTGACTAAGGTAAATCACATTGTTTTATTACCAATGACCAGATTATGGAACAGCACTTTGGCAGAGCTACAGAACCAAAACTCTTCTCCCCCCACATACACACTTGACTTTAGGGGAGAAGTAAAAAGATCCTGCCTACATAATCCTTCTAATATTAAAAGTTCTTTCTCTGCTTCATTCTCTGTCTTCGTCTTTCCTTCTCGCAGGTGTCACTCTGCAACCATGTTGCTGATTTAAGATTCTCCCTTGAGATCATAACGGCATCCTCACTGGTTCTTATCAACCATTCCCTGGCCTTGATAGTGCTGTTACCTGTAAATAGAAACCTTCAAAAAAATTTGTTAGTGATATCAGGCAAGCTCATTTTTCCATCTGGCCAGTCGTCCTTCTTGGTGTGACCTGTGGAAATGTCATGTGGGTTAAGGGCTGTCCTGGCCCCTGGGCTCTCATACCCATTGCTATCAATACAATGGGCAGGGCTAATACCCATTCTTACACTAAAGATTTTGATTTAATAACATTAATAGAGTTGTTACTATTTTTAATCAATTTCCAATTTATTCTCAACAATTTGCAAATTCAGTTATCTCTGCGTCCCACTATCATGGAACTAATTTTAGGCCTATCTTGTTCAATAGCATACGCTTTTCAACCTGGAAAACACTCAACCCACTTTATTCATGTTAACATCCTACATCATGTTTGTAGAAAAAAAAGTTAGCTGTGGGGTGGACAGAGCAAGCTTGCTTGCTTTGCCTTCCCATGCAATACGTTGAACAATTGTGGCACTGTTTTTCTTTCTGCCACAACAATAACCTATGTGTAGACCAAGAAACCTAACCAATTCATCCATGGTCATTATTTTACTGGGAATAATTTGCCCTGTGGGCCCACATTTCAAAATTTTTATAATTCTGTTTGGGCAAAATAATTGATTTGCCTCAGTGTCTCGTCAGACACCCTCTTTCACTCCATATCACACCAGCATTCATACTTTTTCACATCTATTCACACACCCTTCTTTTTGGCTAAAATATTTTATTTTTATTTTTGTGCAACCTCAACAGATTGTGAACTGAATGATTTTAGCCATCAATTTTGAATAGACTAACATAAGCTTTTTTCCGTTATCAGACTCTACTAAGTGTAGTTTTGGTGGTATTTCCCAGAGTTTCTAAACATCATATTATGCAACTGGGCAGCATCTGTCACCTGTCAATAATCTAATAAATTATTTGGTTTAAAATAATTGGCCTTGGCATTGTGCAATTGAGAGAGCCAATTGTAATTGCGTAAATGTCATTTGTTCATCTACTTTAAATTTTAGTCATATACTTCTTGGTATTGCTCATGAGCTTCTACTAGAATAGCATGCATAGGAAATCTCTGCCCAATTTAGGATCCATGGATATCAACATTTCTATCTCATTTCCCCCAGTGATGACAGCATTTGTGATGTTCATAGTTTTGGAAATTTATAGTTATTTTTTCCAATCTAGCTCCAAAATGTCCCTCAAAAAAATGGAGTGACCAACATTTTATTTTATCAGCATTATTTTTCCTATTAGACCTCTTGTCTGGCCCCCTTTTTTCCTTACAAGGTCAGCATTATTATTGATAATTCAGTTCTACATTTCCCCTAGTTGGTTAATGAAATAGCCCTCTCTATGCCAAATCCAGCTCCATTTTTATCTGATTAGTGAGTTAAGTACCCACTTTTTCTGTAAAAAAAAACTTTTTTCTTTAAGACATAAGGCTGGACTGGTACCTAATGAAAAGCAGATCAAGCATGTTAGTTAGAACACAGAATTCAAAGAACTGCTGTAAGACCAGTAAATAATCAATATTAAGTTAATAAAATAAATAACAAAAATTGAAGCAGTCTCTATAGTGATCATTAGGTATGCAGCACCTGTGCACGTGATAGAAGTGATGGAATTTCTTCATGTAGATCAGTCTGTTGAAGCTCTTCAGCTGTTGCACTGGGTCGTCAGCTTGTGATGGCAGTCAAAGGCCTGATGTTGTGGTGGTGTATGGTCTACGTTGTTTCTCTGCTTTTCCTCAGTCTGGCTTTTAATTGATCATGCCAGAGTTTTGCATTTCTGGATGTTGTCTTCATTCTCAGGAAAAGTCTCAAGTGAAAGATTCACCTTTTCCTGCTTTAAGTCAGCCTTTCTCCATGCCGGAGTGTGCAGTCCTCTTTCAGGAGGGGGTTGAAAGTCTATCAGCCACTCCCTTTTCTTCTCTCCACAGCCTTGTCTTTGCATCTTCACCACAGTGTTAGACAGACTCCTGTTCTTTGCTTTCCTTTGTCAAGGCACTGTTCCAGAATTCATCTGAAATTTTAACACTCAGAGACTGCATTAATCAAATTGAATCTTAGTAAACCATGACCTCAATTGTGTCTGAGCAATCAGCTCTAACTAAATTTCATTTTTCAGCCAAATCTTTCAATGGTCAGTTTCATCTGGTTAAAAACAACAGTTCCCATATTCTATTTTAGTAAAGCAAGTTCTTCATTGCGAAAATAGCAAGCAGTTTCTTCTTTGCAAAATGCAGAAAAAAGCTACCTTTGTTATCTAAGTAAACTGCAATAAAACAATATAATCCTTCTTTCTGAAACAGCCTGACATGCGTATTGTAAAATAAAGATTTCCATCCTAGTTTTCCTTTTACATTCTCATAGATTGTTCTGCATTATTTAGTAATGGTAAATTAATTTTTCCCAACCCACATATATTGAATCAACAAGTTACATTACTATTACAAAATGTCTATGGTTTTTAAATCTGAATTTTCTATTAACTTGGTCACCCAATCTTGTTCTCCTTCAACACTGCGGTACACAAGTTATCTTTTAATTAATTCCACCCCAAATCTCTGAAACTATGTAATGGATTAACCTCCATACTGTCTCCCAAGGATAACGAGATACAAATTTTAGACGTTATTAGATATAAAATATAAAGTTTTGAGCGTGTGGAATCTTATTTAATCACCTATTAAGATAATCATTAACAAATAAATCTTCTTTTAATTAATCTCTTACTATAATAATTAGCAAAATCTATATCTTGCATATTTTTTTAAAATAAAATTTGTACAAATCCATTTATGTATTTATACTTATTAGTCCCTATTATTTAGGGCTCTCTCTGCAACCTGACCACACTCAAGTGATGGTACAGGAGGGGCATACACATCTGGTCCCCCTTTTACAGAGATTTTTTTTCCCTCCTTTAACCACAATCACCTACACAGACAGACAATGACACATATATTTACACAGAATGCTCTACTCTACACTCCTCTTGAGTGACCTATCAGTTCACTCGCTCTTTCACTGAAACTTTTTCTCCTTGCAGTAAAAAAGCAGTACTCTGAAGGATTTTTGCCTACCCGTGCAGCCCTCTGTAACTTCCTAACGCCAACAGAGCGGTATCCATAGGACTTTCTTTGCCTATCCGTGCAGATCTCTACATAAGAGCGGTATCTATAGGACTTCCCTATACATTATCTGCTTCATGTTTATTGCTATTCTCAAGGCCCACTTAACAATAAACACAGATCATATTCAGCTTTTAAATACACTTAAAAAATACAACTTATTATTCCCTGATACACTTCCCAAACACAAGGAAATTTCTCTACTTTCTTGAGCATCCTCGCTCTCTCTGCCTGCCTCTTGCAGGCCTTCTGCCATCATCTAACATAAACTGTACACTTAGAAAATTATTAAAATCTGCATTCCCTATTCTTCTCAAAACCAACTCAACAGAAAACACAGATCAATGCATGCATTTAGTTCTTTTGGAATCAAAACCCCTATTTTTGTTCTTTAAATTTGGTGGAGCAAATTTTCAAATGTTCTTACCACCCTGGGCAGACCTGGCTGAACAACACAAACTAATTATGTAAGCAAAACTGCCTACCTTTTTTAGTGGCCACTGTTTGCGTCGCTCAGTCCAGACAGCCCAAAAATGGTCTTTGACTCGTTCTCTTTTCCAATCCTGTTCGTGATGCCTATATGAGGTGGTTTTCCCCTCCCTGCTTTCAAAGATTTCACAAGTCTTGGGGTTTTGAAGCCAGAAGATGAGACTTTATTAACAAAGTAACAAAGCCGAGAGACCCTGCAGGAGAATCTTTCGAGTCTCTTTCAGTTGGCTCTTTTATAGAGTTTTCTTCTAGGGGTGTTCCATACATTCCATACATACATTTCCAGACGGGCTACAACCTTGTGATGCAGGCATACAATGTATGTCTGTTCATTCCCAGAAGACCTTGTGATAAAGGCCTAGGCCTCCTTATACACAGGCAATACATGATTATAATAGTAGCTTGATGCATAATTGGCTATAGTTACATTGATTATACTTGATCTGATTAATAAAAATCTTCTTCACCTTCAGCTCATCTGCATTATTTGGTCTCTTGTTTGGTCTTCTCCTTAGCCCAGGTAAGACGCCTCTGATGTTGTCTGTGGTTCAGGAGTAGCTTAACAAGAGGAATATGACAACTGTAGCCAAATTCCTTGACACGTATGTGTGTGGTGGCTCTTGATTCCTTGCCTCGATTGGTTGTGCATCTTTTTCTTCCACACTTTTTCCTTCCTCTCAACTTTCTGTTAACACTCTGTGAACATCCAGCTTCTTTGGCGATAAATGTTTGTGGCTTACCCTCCTTGTGAAGGGTGTCAATAATTGTCTTCTGGACAACTGTCAGATCAGCAGTCTTCCCCATGATTGTGTTGCCTAGTGAACCAAACTGAGAGACCATTTTGAAGGCTCAGGAAACCTTTGCAGGTGTTTTGAGTTGATTAGCTGATTGGATTGTCACTATATTCTAATTTGTTGAGAAAGACTTAAACTACTTCAGTCTGTGTGCATTGAATTTATTTAATACACAAGTTTCACAATTTGAGTTGAATTACTGAAATTAACTGTTCCACGACATTCTAATTTATTGAGATGCCCCTGTATAACCAAAAAATAGCTGTTTTGCATGCCCATTGACCAGTAGGTGGCCATGCTTTGAAACGTTGCAGCTACATCAATTTATGCATATGTGAGGGTCTGCGTACAGTGTTCATGATGCAAATTTAGTCAACAAAACAGCATGTCCGTACTGTATCAGCACCATCCGATTCGATCCGCACATACTTTGTACACCTGGTCATTGACTTGGTTTGCACTAATGAGTTGGCAACACTGATCCAGGCCTTTTACAATGATAATGAAACCAAAGAGACAGAACAACAACAGCAATATAGCAGAGACTACAGCCGCACTGAAGTGATTGATAGTGTGAGGGGGTTATGAAAGAGCCGCAACTTTAGTTTAAATGTTTTAGTTTACAAGGAAGTAAATTCTCTCATCTTTTACTCTATGGCTTTTTTTTCTTCTGTGAAACACACAGACTTTTTTTTAAAGTGGATCGTAACCCAAAAGATGACACTTCAAAAACTAGACAGATTGAACACAATTGTTATCCATACGATCTCATGTGATAAATAAATTTTTTCATGAAACAAAACGATGGTTTATGTGAGAAAAATATAGGGTACAACAGGGCTAAAGGAACACCCTAAGAAAAAAAAAAAGTCCTTTTCACTGTGCCCAAAGTGTATGATTGCTGAAGAATATATACTTTTGTATTGAACATTTATGGAGCAAAAGATTTTGTGTGAAAATAAATCATAAGTCATTTATTTTGAATAAACCAGGCTCACCAGCATGGGGTAAAAGGCACACAGTATTGATACAAATGCTTTAGCTAAAATAATGTTTTTTTTTTTTTTTTTAAATAATGTCTAAGTTCATACTTGTTCAAAACAATAACTTTAGCAAAGTTTGTAATATTTTCTGCTTTTTTTTTATAAATGACTTTTTACTTTTACTTGAGTAGATTTTTTGACCATTACTTTTACTTGTAATTAAGTAAAATTTCATTGAAGTAACAGTACTTTTACTTGAGTAGCATATATTTTATTACTCTTTCCACCTCTGCACAGTGTCCATTGCTCCCTACTTCCCTGAGCTCTGGAAATCCGTTGAAGTTTACTTTACTTCTGAATATTCATTCACGGATTTGCGTTAAGCCATTGCCTGCAGCGTCTTCACACACAGACAAAACTTACTAGAGAAGCCTGAAATGTGACATAATATATCTCTGTAAATAAATACAATTTAAATTCACGTCTCGCACACTTAAATGCCCTTTGAATGAAACATATACGTTCGCTTCGCACTGGAATCATGGTGGAATATCCTGTGATGTCCACTTCGCAGGGCACATAACCGTCGAAAAGAAAAAATGTCTGAAGCATAAGAGAAACATACAAAATGTGCAGAGCGGGGGTACGCAAGGACTGGAATTAAGA
The DNA here is from genome assembly GCF_049309525.1 of Garra rufa. Classification (NCBI taxonomy): domain Eukaryota; kingdom Metazoa; phylum Chordata; class Actinopteri; order Cypriniformes; family Cyprinidae; genus Garra; species Garra rufa. Next base: position 46,154,160 of record NC_133370.1, read on the forward strand.
ACCGCTGGTTTAAAGGAAAATAATATCAAAGATGCCTTTTACCCTGGGGCACCCGAAACATGAAGCGTGCAGGCATTGGGAATCTTGTGAAAAATTAATTTCAGAAGATATTCATCAGCTCAGATCAATTGTATTACCAATATGTTTGTGTTGTGTGGTCTTTGTAGCATCAACTTTTAGGTTTCTATCTGTTAACTTTGCTGCCAATGTAGCGTATGGTCAGTGTCATAGCCAGCCTCTGAAGGTGATTGAGACTAATGTCTCAATGCTAAGAAACCAAAGCCTCTGATTTAGTCAGAATCATCTGATCATTGAGGTAATTCAAGTCACATAATCACAATGGAGACAAAAAGGAAAGGCTGAAAGGAAAAATCTAAAACTGGTAAGCTTTGCCGCCAGAAGAAACCTGAGGAACCTCCTGTGTTTCTGAATGATCTAAATATAAAAATCTTGTGAATCTTATGCATCTTTCAGAACATAACAAACGAGTCTCCTGGTCAAATCTGAGTCATAATGTGTTTCTGCATCCACGTTCTGAAACTGCTCTTTTTTGTGAAGAGAGTGAGAGTGAAGTTCAGCAAACCTGCCATGAAGTGGCAATGGGGTAAGAAAAATAATCTTATTTCAAGCAGACAACTAGATTATTTTGCTTACCCCATTGGCAGATTATTTTGCTTGTTCTAAGCAAAAACTCACTTAATTTTGACTTATTTTTTCTAAAAACAAGACAATAATTTTTACTTGTCTAGAAAATCCTTCTAGATTTAAGAATATTTAGATATTTTGGCTTGAAACAAAACAATAAATCTAAGTAAGAAAAGCATTTTTTGCAGTGTGTGTGTGTTTGGTGGCACAAAGTGCCAAATCAATCACAGTCTAAGCTCTTTGACTGCCTTAGAAGTCAAGCCAGCCTATATATTCCTCAAGCATATATTTGAGGAGATTTGCCTGGTACACCACCAGGCACCATGGCACATTGAATTTGCCAATCAGGGCTGAAGTTGTCCTGCAAGGCTGTTATTTCCAAGGAGCTGAAGGTGGTAAGAGATACCGCTCAGTGTACTCAGTCTCATTTTAACTAAATATCAGTGTGCCCTAGATTAAAGGGATAGTTTAATCCGCATACATTTGAAAACTGAGTTTTCATTTTAAAAAGCTCTCCGTCCAAGCGTTTTCCAAAAGTTTCTCATCCACGCTGAAACGTAGGAAAACGTTAAATTCGCCTTACTGCGCATGTGTAAAGCCTCTAAAAACTCACTGAGATTATACAGACAGAACAGACATACAGTGCCTTGCAAAAGTATTCACACCCCTTCAATTTTTTCACATTTTGTTTTGTTGCAGCATTATGTTAAACTGCTTTACATTAGTTTTTCCCCACATCAACTTACACTCCATACACCATAATAATGACAAAGCAAAAACCAGATTTGCAAATTTTACAAATTTATTAAAAATAAAACACTGAAATAAGTACATTGCATAAGTATTCATACCCTTAACTCAGTACCTCAAGTCTTTTTGGGTCTGATGTGACAAGCTTTGCACATCTGCATTTGGCAATTATCTGCCATTCTTTGCCTCACTTTTTCACCTCTCAAGCTCTGTCAGCTTGGATGGGGGCTGGCAGACATTTTCTAGAGTCCTAGTTGTTCCAATCGTCTTCCATTATGGATAATGGAGGCTACATGCTTCTGTGAACCTTCAGTGCAGCAGATTTTTTCTGAACTCTTCCCTAGATCATTGCCTTAACGCAAGTCTGTCACTGAGCTCTACAGGCAGATATCTTGACCTCAGGACTTGGTTTTTGCTCTGATATGCATTTTCAGCTGTTAGACCTTTTCTGAGAGGTGTGTGCCTTTCTAAATCAGACTCATTCAAATGAATTTGCCACAGTTTAACTCCACTCCAAGTGTAGGAACATCTAGAAGCAATATGAATGCTCCTGAGCTAAATTTCGAGTGTATGAATACAGTACTTATGCAATGGGATCTTTTCAGTTTTTTTATTTCTAATAAATTTGCAAAGTTGTTACAAACCCGTTTTGTGCTTTGCCATTATGGTGTATGAGATGTAGATTGATGTGGAAAAAAGTAATTTAAAGCAGTTTAACATAATTCTGCAACAAAACAAAATGTGAAAAAAAATGAAGGGTATGAATACTTTTGCAAGGCACTGTAAGTTTTCATGCAGTTCTTCTGGCAGGATCATTTTATTTACTGATGCGTCCATGTCGCGCTCATTCATATTTTATCTGAAAAGCAGCTGTCGTCATGTTTTGCAGGACAGCAACTGTGAGTAAATTTTCTGTCATGATTTTAGGATTCTAATAAAGAGTGTACAAGGTAAATCTCTTTAGCAGCAGCGTGACAGTGAATAGCACATAACAGGCACAATTACCGGTATAAACATAGATATCTATTGGAACAATATCCGTCACATGACTAACTATGCGTCATTGTTTTCAAATTTCAAATTTATCCATTTGAACGTTTTTAAAAAGCTTTGTTTTCCGTAAAAAAAGGCTGTTTCAGTGTGGACGGAAGGCCAAAACGGAGAGAAAAAGATGACCAAAAAAACATATTAGTGTGGACATGGCCTTGCCCCCAACCTGTTGAACACAGAAGAAGAAATTTTAAATAACATTGGTAACCAAACAGTTGACGGTAACCATTGACTTCCATAGTATTTTTCTTCCTTATTATAGAAGTAGCTGTTTGGATACCATCATTCTTCAAAATATCAGCTTAATTGCGATGACATTTGCTGAACTCGGGTATTGATTGCATTGAGCTGCATGTCAAATTAGTGCTGCCACACAGGTCATGCTAATTATAAAATGTTTCTATTTTTGATTACATGTTCTATCATTTTGTCATATGCAATGGCATTTTAAACATCTGAGCTCTTTATTAGAAGCACACAACCCAACACAACTGCAAGGTGGAAACATTACCCTTTTGAAAATGAGTGAATTTCATTGTCTTAAATAACAGATGGCTTGAAATATTCTGGCACTGATATAATTAAATGTTATAAAGTATTTAAAGTGCAGGACAGATTATTGTGAAGTGTTTCACATAATATTTGTAAGCATGTATTACTGAAAAGGCTAAATGCCATTCCAGGAACTTTTGTACACTGTTTGGTATTTGACATTCACAGCATTATCAGTCTTTGTAACAAGAGGATTCAGAGGTATTTTCAGACTTGTTATGTTTGGTAATTTTGGTGAAACCATTATCGACAGAGCCATTGTGCTTTGTGTGTTTGGAAGGCTGCTCAGCAGAGTGGTCTCTTGAAGGGTTGCCATGTCCACTTATTATAAGCGACACATTTGTGACCCTGGACCACAAAACCAGTCTTAAGTCGCTGGGGTATGTTTGTAGCAATAGCCAAAAATACATTGCATGGGTCAAAATTATTGATTTTTCTTTTATGCCAAAAATCATTAGGAAATTAAGTAAAGATCATGTTCCATGAAGATTTTTTGTAAAATTCCTACTGTAAATGTATCAAAATGTAATTTTTGATTAGTAATATGCATTGTTAAGAACCTAATTTGGACAACTTTAAAGGTGATTTTCTCAGGATTTTGATATTTTTGCACCCTCAGATTCCAGATTTTCAAATAGGTGTATCTCGGCCAAATATTGTCCTATCCTAACAAACCATACATCAATAGAAAGCTTATTTACTGAGCTTTCACATTCTATATACATCTCAGTTTTGTAAAATTTAACCTTATGACTGGTTTTGTGGTCCAGGGTCACATTTTAGGGCTTGTTGTTTGGGCTCGGCTCATGTAGCAATTCATTTTACAGTGTTAATAAAGTAGGCAGTATTTTGGTATGTAAAGTTGCAATCAAAATTATTCAACCCCCTTGAACTGCAAGACATTTAGCTGCAGAGAACAACATTTTATGAAAACAATTCAACAAAGGCATCAGTACAGTGTTGGAGAAATTTATGAATACAAATTTGAGTAATTCTGAGAACGTAAGTTGATGAATAATGGAAAAAAAGTATATCTAATTGGCTCCAAAACATTCATGTTCAAAATTATTCAACCCCCAAAAGTCAAATTTGGTGCAGAATCTTTTATTCTTTAAAATCAACAATAAACGCTGCTTGGAAGTGCTTAGAAGCTTCTGTCACCTCTCTACTGCAATCTTGGAACCCATTCTTCACCTGAAAAGCTTTCAGATCACTGATAATCTTTGGTTTTCCTATGTCACTGCTTTCTTTACATTTAACAAAATATTTTCAATGAGAATTAAATCTGGAGAATGAACAGGCCACTCAAGAACATTCTGTGACTGATCCCTGAACCAAGCATACGTAGATTTGGATGTATACTTTGGGATGGTTGTCCTGCAGGAAAGTCCATTGATCACTAGCGTCAGTCATTGCAACCAAAGGCATCACAGTTCTTGTCAAAATGGCCTGATACTTCAAAGAATCCATGATATCCTACATACGGTCATGATTTCCACTTCCTGCCACAGTAAAACAACCCCATAACAGGACTGGCCCATCTCCATGTTTGATGATGGAGATGGTGTTCTGCTAATAAGCTTTGCCCTTTTTTGCACCAGACCACTGATCCATGGGTCCAAAAAGTTCCAGTTTGGTCACATCACTCCATAAAGCATTTTTTCAGAACTCCACAGGTCTATCCAAAGGAATTTTAGCATGTTCGAGTCTGCCTTTTTGTTCTTCTTGGTCAAGAGTGGTATTCGGCAAGATACCCCAACATGAAAGCTGTGCTTGTCTTGTGTTCACCTTATACTCTGCATTGAAATGGTTTTCCTTCTTTTCGTCAGGCCATCTTGCAAGTTTATGGCTGTACATTGCAGGTTTTTCTCAGTTTCCCTGATCAAACATTTCATGAAATTGCGCTTTTTTGTTTGACACCCTCTTTAAACTAAAGAATAAGGCTGCCAGCTGTGTCTCTAGGAACTTTTAATGTCTTAGAAATCTTAATGTAGCCTTAGACCTATAATATATAATATAATAAAACCATTTCTTCTCCATAGCATTTGTGAGAGCTCTGTTGACTTTGCCATATTTGCTAACTTTATCTTTTTTAAATGTAGTCTCTAATGTTCTTAATTGTGTTTTAAGGCAATTTTGTTCCCTACCATAAAAATAAGTGACTTAAAATGGCAAAGTTGAATCGGGGTTGAATAATTATGACAGCTGTGTTATTAAAAAATCCTATAACTCAAAAACATTATATTATATATTGACAGTATCACTTTTAATATGCCAGTAAACTATAGTAGATGCAATTTTTATAAAGTCCTGGATCTTCATAAAAGCTTGTATTTGTAAAGGACTGCAGTCTCTGGGGGGTTGAATAATTGCGATTGCAACTGTAGCTTATTTTTTCAAGACTGTTGGATTTTTTCGTTTAAAAAACACTGTCGAGTTGTGCCTTTTTCCCTGTGATATCTTGCATGACAACTCTGATACATGTTTAACTATGTGTTTAACAACAAGTTGTTCAGTTTGGTTCTGTAAATAGAATTTTTAAGTCTATTCAGTTGTAAAAAAAAAATATTGCTGAACTGTGTAAGTACAGAACAGGATTAGACACTAAAAGGACAACCAAATTTAGCTGCAGAGTGTATGTGGCCTCAGTTTCTGCAGTAAGAAAATCATTCAAGAGACCAGCACTTCTGTCACTTTGCTGATTTACTGGGACCGGCTTCAGCAGATATCACAAAATGCCACTATTGACATTTTTTAGATATGGGCAAAAACTCATTCTTTGCAAGATGCATAGAGTATTGTCATTTTCTCTGAGGAGGCAAAACGTGAAAAAACAAGACAAAACAACAAGATTTGAAACTGAATAATGTTGCAGTGTAGCTCCTGTAGCGTTGCTTGAATGTGAGGGAGGAGCTGCTACACACAGGCAAAAAGTCATGAAGGGAGGCGATGTTTTCCTCATTCTGGGATCGGCTCATTACCCCTGTCAGTGTCATAATGCCTGCCTATCATGTTTGCAAATTGCTGTGAATCAGTCAAACAAATTAGTGGAAATGGAGGGACTAATTACAAAACAAACAACTCACCCACTCGCACACACTATCATTTTCGGTCACATCCAAATTAAATTAAATGTGAAGTAACTTAAAACATGAGATTCTCCTCGAGTGAGCTGTTTTGTAAAGCGCTCAGCTTTGGTAAATTAAAACGGCACCTTCCTTGTTTACCGTATATTTCTAGAATAGAAGTTGACTTAATAATAATAGCCTGTGTAATTGTTTGAAGTAACAAGATATTTGTGACTGTTGTTATTTTCAAGTTATATAAAAAGCTTTAAAAATGCATAAGCAATAAGACTTTTGATTTTAATAAACATCATGTTAATGAAACCTTTTATAGTACTGGTTACTTTAACGCTATAGTGTAAATAAATAGAAATGTTTTGTAGCAATATACATTGCTGTTCAAAAGTTTGGATATTTTAAAGGATTTAATGAAATTAAATTGATAGAAACTAATAGTAAAGACTTAAATTGTTAAAGAGTTTCTATTTTTAAAGAATTCTGTTCTTTTTCAATTTTATTCATTAAAGAGTTCTTAAAAAAAGTATTACAGGTTTCAAAAACATATTAAGCAGCATCCAACATTGACCATAAATCAGCATATTAGAATGATTTCTGAAGGATCATGTGTTACTGAAGACTGGGGAAATTTAGCATTGCATCACATGAATAAATTATATTTTAAAGTATATTAAAATAGAGAATTGCAACACAATATTACAGTTTTTTTTCTGTATTTTGATGAAATAAATGTAGCTTTGATGATCACTTGAAGACACTTCTTAAAAAACATTTTGAACAGTGTGTATGTTTACTCAATACTTGAGGTAGAAATGGACCGGCTGTGTGATACAAGTGAAAGTGATTAAAAAGCTGTCAGTATTGTTGTGGCGATCTGAGATATTGGCATCAGCTGCATATTACAAAATGAATAGATTTGATGAAGTAGACTGAAGTAATTTGTGACAATCATTCTGGCTCAATATCTGATGTGTTCTGTTTGCAGTCTGCCTGTCAGTGTTGAACAAATTTAGCCAAGTAGATCGGAAAATCAGCTTTTTTCTTGAGGCAAACCCAGTAGACACGTGTTTAATGGCTCCTCCATGTGACTTCCTAAAAGATTCATGATTTCTTGCTCCCTGCTCATTTAGGTGAAGAAATCATTGGCCTCTACAGCTTTACACACAATACAGCCCATTGTTTAACATGGCTTTGTTGAAATGTGTACTGTATGTGCTTTTGTTTAGTATGATTGCATCCTCTTTTCACAGCATTTATTAAATTCAAGATGAATTTTGGCATCTGATAGCATTGTTTATTTGCATATGCTGTGCAAATTTACTACACATTGGATATTGGCTTAAATAAGGCCAGAAATGAGTATTGCATGTAATTAGCAGAGTGCAATTCTCAGTTTTCGAATGTAAGAAAGTGCCCCATTTTAGCACTCTTCTTCTGTGGTTTGATCATCTTTTAATGAATGCCATGATCAAAGGTACATGCACATACTTTTCAAATGCATTTTTGTTCACCCATCTTTCTGTGGGTAGTAATAGCCCTGTGTTAATTGTGGCAGGCAAATAGTGCTGACATTTTTGAATGAGGTGCATATTTGAAAAAATCACACATACTTCCCACAGCACAGCGCTGGTTCAGTGCATTTCAGTTCAGCGCCTGATTGAGTTGTGGGTGGTTGGGGTATAAAAAGCTTTTTGCACTTAAATATCGTACACAAAAATGTCACAGCTGTTTAGTTGGGAAAACAATGTTTAATTTCACGTGTCTGCAGTTACTGTCTGTGAAGTGTAATATGCAAATGTATGCAATCTTCTCTTTTTCAGGTATACCATGTCCGATAATTATAGCGTGGGCCATTGGAAAACTTTACAATGAAAATGAACAGTAAGTTGCTGATTTACAAAAAGAAATGCTTATGATTGGAGTGAAAGAGTCTTGAACATGATAATTGTAGAGTACATCTGGCAAGAGATTATTAATGGCAAGAGACAATTAATGTCTGTGATTACAATACTTGGAAATTTGTGGAATTTCCTAAAAATCGAATGTTTATAAAACTGAAAATGTAAGAATACAGCATGTCCTTTTTCATGCTATAGCTAATTTTAGAAAAAAAAAACTGTTCATAACAAAATTGTAAAAGCTCCCTGCCACAACACTGTGGTGTTTTGAATTGCTCTGCAATTATGAAATGACTCAGACTCTTCAGTGTAAATCTACGAGAGGCTTTTCAGCTGTTTTATCATCCACAGAGTGAAAATAAGTCTGATTATTTGGACGTTATAGACATATTTAGAAGTATACTTCAAATTAATTTCATTAGGTAAACAGAGTAAAGTTCAAGTATATTTTCTTGTAGTATAAACATTTGAGGTCAAAAGTTTACATACGCCTTGCAGAATCTGCAAAATTTTACCAAAATAAGAGGGATCGTACAAAATGCATGATAATTTTTTTTAGCAGTGACCTGGAAAAGATATTTTACATAATTTATAAAAATGACCCCATTCAGAAGTTTACATACACTTGATTCTTAGTACTGTGTTAATTGTTACCTAAATTAACATAGCTGTGTTTTTTTTTTTTTTTTTTTTAGTGATAGTTGTTCATGAGTCCCTTTCTTGTCCTGAACAGTTAAACTGCCTACTGTTCTTCAAAAAAATCCTTTGGTTTTATGCATTTTTGTGTATTTTTCCAACAATGTCTGTATTAATTAGAGATCCATATTTTCAGGACAACTAAGGGACTATTGCAACTATGCAACTATTACAGAAAGTTCAAATGCTAACTGATTCTTCAGAAGAAAACACAATGCATTAAGAGCTGGTAGTGCCCTTCAGAAGCTACAGACAATACTTTACCAGAAGATAAAATAAGTGAAATTTACCCTGATCCTCAAATTCAAATAGTTTTCACCCCCTAATCTTAATGCATTGTGTTTCCTTCTGAAGCATCAGTGAGTGTTTAAACCTTCTGTAATAGTTGCACATGAGTCCCTCAGTTGTCCTCAGTGTGAAAATATGGACCTCTAATTTATACAGACATTTTTGGAAAGGGTTCAAATACACAAAAATTCTGAAAACTATAGACTTTGTGGGACCTGATTTTACTGAAGAACAGCGGGCAGTTCAGGACAAACAAGGGACTCATGATCAACTATCACTAAACAAACAAACAAAAACAGCTGAGTATTAAAGGGATAGTTCGAGCATTTAACACATGAAGTTGTATGCAATCCTTATCAGCACTATAGTGTATACACACTGACCCACACTGCGTTCACCTCCCTGGTCAGAGTTCTGGCCACTGGAAGTTTTTGAAGAAAGTAGTCACGGTTAGTTTCCGGGGCCTCAAAACTGTGCGTTTTTACGTGAAAAAAATATATGCGTTTCAAAGCTTGATTAATTTACATCACAAAAAACACCCCTGACAAAAATCATACCTCAGTTTTAATCGGCACTATATTCTTCCCGTTTCCATCAATCCGCGCTGCTGTCAGTTCGCACGTCCCGATCAGCTGTTGATAGCGCGACTCGCTGACAACATGTCTGACTACGAAACTTCTGATGATGAAACCAATTTTAGCACAATGTCAGACGGAACAGACGATATATATATTTTTATATTAGACCTCGTTTCACGTGATTTCCACAGGAGTCTAAACATCAGATTGTTTACTGTACAGTTTAGACATGGGATCTCCAGTCCTCGTGAGCTACTGTCTTGCTGGTTTTAGTTTTTCTCTGATGCAACACACCTGACTCAAATCAACGGGTTATTAGCAGGCTTGTACAGAATGTCTCATTTGAGAAAGGTGTCCTGTCATAGGAAAACATCGAGCTGCAGGAATGTAGCTCACGATGACCGGAGTTGGAGATACCTGGTTGAGACCTACCTGTATGTGACTTCAAGCACACTTATAAACACGATGATACCGACACACGTTACGCATAGTTACAGACAATAACAAATATAGCAAAGCATCATATTTTGTTGTGTTATATAGATTCAATTTAATTCATTAGTTATGACATTTGCAGATTTTCTCACCACATAGACAGTCGATTATTGTCGATGCTATCACTGCCCCGGTTAGAATATTCTCAGTGTAACGTTAGCCTAAAAACCGACGTTAGCTTCAAAATAAACCTGTCGTATGCGACATAAAGTTAGTAAATAGAGCTTACCTGTGGTACTGGTACAGCAGAACTCTTTAAAATCCGTTTTTTGATTTTTTTCTCCTTGGTTGGGGATGTAATCGTCTTCGCTGAAGTGAGCACTGCACACACGAAAATCCTTGATACTGGATATTTTATCTCCCGCAGAGTAGCCGATGGCAACCAGCCAAAGCTGTCTCATAACTATATCAGAAACAGGAAAACGATGGAATCTGAACGGCGATCCCTGCACATTCTTGTGGTCACAACCTGGGAATTTACAAGTTCGCACCATTGTTAATTTTCTACTTTTTACGTCGTTGTCATTCGAGTGTGTAATGGAACAGCTGATCGGAACGTGCGAACTGACAGCAGCGCGGATTGATGGAAACGGGAAGAATATAGTGCCGATTAAAACTGAGGTATGATTTTTGTCAGGGGTGTTTTTTGTGATGTAAATTAATCAAGCTTTGAAACGCATATATTTTTTTCACGTAAAAACGCACAGTTTTGAGGCCCCGGAAACTAACCGTGACTACTTTCTTGAAAAACTTCCAGCGGCCAGAACTCTGACCAGGGAGGTGAACGCAGTGTGGGTCAGTGTGTATACACTATAGTGCTGATAAGGATTGCATACAACTTCATGTCTTAAATGCTCGAACTATCCCTTTAAGAATCAAGTGTATGTAAACTTTTGAATGGAGTAATTTTTATAACTATTATTTACTCTTGTGGACTATATGTAAACATCTTTATTGTGGAATATCTTATTCAGATCAGTACTAAATAAAAAACAATAAAATGCATTTTATGTGATCCCACTTTTCTTGGTAAAATTTTGCAGATTCTGCAAGGTGTATGTAAAATTCTCTAAATAGTAAACTTTACTTGTAATAGTAGTTGTAACACTAAAGAAAAGGTTAGTTGTAACTAGTTCTGTACTTAAAGTTTACTGCTGTTACAATTAAAGTACACTTAAAAGAATACTTTGTACAGTTCAACTCACTGATTCATTCTAATAATTAGATTCACGTAATAAATAGTCATATATATGCAGTGAGAACACACTCAAAAAATGTTTATGTTTCAGATGCTGGTTTGGAAAGGAACCTGGAAAGTACATAGACTACATTTATCAGGGGCCCGTGATTCTAGTTCTTCTAGTAAGTATTGTTGCATTATTGCTTGCCTCCGATTTGTGGTTGCCAGTTCCTCCAACAAGCAGGGAAACAGTCTGAAGAATATAAAGTGGACAAAAATGAAAACATGACAAACTGTAAATGTAATACCCAATGCGATTTTGAAGAATTATTAACATCATCAAACAGTAAGCCAGTCCTTCCCAGAACATCAGCTTTTAATATGATAGCAGCGTCTGCTGTTTTCAGATAGAGTACTTGAGCTTTTAGAGCATTATTAAAGTGATGCTAGCTAAGGAGTTAAATCAGTTTTTTTTTTGTATATATATATATATATTTTCTCCATGTAAAATCATTATAATAGTATTTAGTGTATGCCATTCTGTAGGAGCAAAACCCAATGGTGTGTTTATAAGCTCTCCACAGCTTGAAATGTCTGCATGCTATGTGCAGAAACATAATTTCGAGAACATGCATAATCCCTGACCTACATCTCTTTTCTTTCTCTTCAAAATAGATAAATTTTGTGTTCCTTTTCAACATTGTGCGCATTTTGATGACAAAGCTGAGGGCTTCAACCACATCTGAAACAATACAATACAGGTAAAGATCTTTAACTAACCACTGCACACTGTAACTCTAATGAGCAAAAGCAGTGAGATGCTCCCTGTTTGCTTAGGCTGAATGACATGCTGTTTTATGCTCAGTAATATAGGAATAGTTCTCCCAAAAATAAATATTTTGCCATTATTTACTTACCCTCCTGTAGCTTTGAAACCTGTGGTGCTTTTCCGCTTGTGACAAAGATCAAGCATCACTGAATGCTGGTAGATTTTTAGGGGGATCTGTAGAGAGTTGCTTCTGAAAATATCATACATTTCTGATGTTAGATATCACTGCATAGTCTAAACGGATTCCACAAGAATTCATCAGATAATCATTCTTTGTAATTGTAAAAAACATGCATGGATTTTTCTTTGCGTTTAACATTAGACAGCATTGAGTAAGGCAATCAGAGTTTTTTGTCATTTCAGAAGATAATTTGAGCACCACCTGTTCTCTGCAGTAGTTTTAGCATGTTGCATACATTTGAATATTTACTTGCTTCGGGAAGATTGCTCAGAGACAAGCAAAAATTAGAGGGCCCAAGGATAGAGCCCTGAAGAACACCTTTCTAAAAGATGATACAACCCAAATACAGTGTTTCCTCATAATCAGATATGGCTTAATCCATTTCATTGCATTAATCTAAAAAAAAATTAAAAGGATAATTTAGACAAGAGTTTGTCTAAATGTGTACATAGATCGAGGAAAAGAGCATATATCCACATGCTTTAAGCTTGTTCTGTGATTTAGATTCCTCTGCATGCTGCTATAAAGACACTAAACCCGTTATCTGCTCTAAACACAATCAAAAAAGCTAATCTTTATCTCTTAGTCTGTGTTGTCATGTCATTTGAGGTTACTTGGTTTTGAGGATTGAGGATTTAAAGTTTAGGTTTTTAAAAACCTTAACACTTTTTAACTCTACCATTTGAAACATTTGACCTGCAAGCATGACTTCCTAATGTGTGCATGTTTCTCAGGGCAATACTTACTTCAGTCAGAGCAGGAAATAAAATGAGTCCTTTCATCTTAGTTTGCTGAGAATGCATTTGCAAACTTTGTTGTGGCGTTTCACTTGATTTCCTAAATATTAATAGAGTGAGTCTGAGTCTTCAGGACAAGCTTATGTATAATTAATCCTCTTTTCTCTGAAAGGTTATGATTTATTTGTTGCTAGGCATTCAGAATTCATCAGAAGCCATACTTATTAACTTTCATTGTATTTTTACATCATCTGAAGAAAACAATGAGTTGTACTCAAACTGTGCCAAACGTACCGTACAATGTTGGCTGAGTGTATGAAAGCACATATGTTTTGTTTTCTTCTTCTTGTGTGCGGGGGTTGCTTTTGCTCTCAGAAGCATACTTGATATCATTGAAGTTACTGCTTTTAATATTTGATGTTTTCATCCTGGCATACATGGTCCTTCATATTCAATGCACAAACCATAAAACATTGACATTAAGGTAATAAAAATCAAGGCATTACAAGTTCAGGCATTACTGTATGACTAGTCATAATAAAACAAATCTGTTTAAGACACCTTTAATTGTTTAGTATTATCCACAGGTGCATTTTAGTACATTTGATAAGAGGCCAAATGATATGTTATTGACAAACTACTGTATTCAAGGTTAGCAGTAAGTAAATGGTTTGGAATGGAATGGCCATACTTGAGCATGATGTCTCAGGCACACAGTTATTAATGTAAAAATAATCAAAATTTAGCTGCTGGTCTGCAGTTCACCCCTGATCACAGGGAGAGTAGGAACTCCTTGTTTTTATGTCTCTACATATACCTAAACTAAAGCTGTTAAGACATCTTTAATATCTAATGTTTAGCCAAAATATTGACCTTAGCCATTGCTTTCCTGTTTACAGGTCAAGTTACATCCAATAATGTTTTTTAGTAGATCTTCTCAAGTGACAATAATACAGAAATGAAACTTGGATATATTTTAGAGTAGTCAATGTGCAGCTTGTATAGCAGTTTAGATTTATTGTCCCCTGAAAATACATACAGCCATTATTGTCAAAAGTGTACTTATCCAAAGTGTCAATATATTGTCTAAGCACCATTGTTATCTAGCACTGCCTTAATCATCCTGTGCATGGAATTGACCAGAGCTGCACAGGTTGTTGCTGGGATCCTCTTTCACTCCCTAACGGAGCTGCTGGATGTTAGACACATGGTGCTTCTCCACCTTATGATTGAGGATGCCCCACAGGTGTTTAATAGGGTTCAGGTCTGGAGGAATACTTGGCCACCCCATCACCTTCAGCTTCCTCAGCAAGTCAATTGGTTGTGTGTTTGGAATCGTTATCATGTTGGAAAACTGCCGTTTGGCCTATTTTCTGGAGGGAAGGCATCATGTTCTGCTTTAGAATGTACAGTACTTAATAGGTTCCATGTTTCCCTCAATGAACTGCAGCTCCCCAGAACCAGCAGCACTCATGCAGCCCCAGACCATGATGCTACCACCACCATGCTTGATTGTAGGCAAGACACAATTTTCTTGGTACTCCTCACCAGGGCATCGCCACACATGCTGGACACCATCTGAGCCAAACAAGTTTATCTTATAGTCTCATCAGACCACAGGACATGGTTCCAGAAATTCATGCTCTTGACAGGTTGTCTTCAGCAAACTGTTTGCAGGCTTTCTTGTGAGCCAGCTTCAGAGGAGGCTTCCTTCTTGGGAGACACCTATGCAAACCGACTTGTTGCAGTGCGCTGAGTGCAGCACCTTCGACTTCTGCAACCTTTGAAGCAATGCTGGCAGCACTCATGCATCTTTTTGTGAAGCCAGGTTCTACGCCCGACGCACAGAATGAGTGCTCAACTTTGTTGATCTACCCTTGCAAGGCCTATTCTGAATGAAACCCATCTTGGAAAACCTCTGTATGACCCTGACCACTGTAGTGTAACTCAGTTTCAGGGTGTTACTGAACCTCTAATAGCCTTGGCCATCTTTGTGGAGAGCAACAATTCTAATTCTCAAATCCTCAGAGAGTTCTTTGCCATGAGATGCCATGTTGAACATCCAATGGTCAGTGAGAATTGTACTTAAAGCATGTAATTTTAACTACTCTAAAATATATCCAAGTTTCATTTCTATAGTATTGTCCCTTGAGAAGAAATTGTTGCTGAAATGTAAGGGGTGTACTCACTTTTGTGAGATGCTGTATAATCAGGTGTTTAGCAACCATTATAATCACCATCCATGGTTTGATTTCAGAAAAATCCATTTGTGGCCACAGAGAATGTGATTTGAATAATTTGTGAATGACCCAGTATTATAAAGTGCATGCAAACAGCTGTTTGCACAGATAATGCACATTTGTCGTTTTGTGTGGTGGGGTTTATAACAGAAGATGAGAGATCCATGATATAGCCTATCACATAAAGGTGTTTTCAGTGTACAGAGGTATCTTAAATGTACTTACTGTATGTAAATACATTAAGAAAAGAGAAGAGAAAGAGAAGTGTGAGCAAGAACTGTAGTAGTGCGAGACTGAAGTGGAAGTGCAGAAGTAATGTAACACAAGCATCAGGATTTATTATAGTAATGAAATACTAAATCTTTAAATATCTGTAATATTAGAGTTCCTGCTATTTTTTTTTTACATATCACTGTCCTTCTGAAAATCATAGTTTCAGATCTTTTTTCATATTCTCTTCTGCTGGCATATTATCCATCACAAGGGTATTTTGTTGTCACATTTGATACGTTATCGACAAACTAGCATATTTAAGGGTAACAGGAAATGAATGGTTTGGAATGGAATGGAAATTATTCCATTTGAAGAGCTTATTGGAGCATGACGTCTCTGGCACACATTTATTACAGCGAAAATAATCAAAATTCAGCTGATGGTCTGCAGTTCACACCTGATCACAGGGAGATTGCAAAAACCTTTATTTTTATGAGTGCATCAGCATTTTATACGAGGTCTGCAACCATATTACATTTGGGACATCTGAATGTAGCTTAAATATAGTAAAGCCTTTAACGGGTGTGAATTTGTTATCACTGACATAGACAGGGTACAATTTGTGAAAAAAGCAGAGGGGAGATGCTTTTGAAAAGTTTTTTCTCTCTCCATAGCGAAGGTTGGCTCAACTCCAGTTGACTCAACTATAGCCTAATTAACCTAGTGCAATCTGTTAACAACACACATTATAAACCCGTCTTTTGAGTGATTTGATTCAGAACGGGAATTCAAACTGCGTATCATGAATAATTTTATTCAGAACAGGAATTCAAAGTGCGTATCGCGAATCATTTGAAATCAGAACGGGAATTCAAAGCATGTATCGTGAATTATTTGATTCAGAACATGAATTCAAAGCACATATCGCAAATCATTTGATTCAGAAGAACGGGAATTCAAATCATATCGCAAATCTTTTGATTCAGAACCGGAATTCAAATCACGTATCACAAATCATTTGATTCAGAATAGGATTTCAAAGCATGTATCACGAATCATCTGAAAGCGTATCATGAATAATTTTATTCAGAACAGGAATTCAAAGCGCGTATTGCATATAATTTGAAATCAGAACGGGAATTCAAAGCACGTATCGTGAATTATTTGATTCAAAACATGAATTCAAAGCACATATCGCAAATCATTTGATTTAGGACGGGAATTCAAAGCATGTATCATGAATCATTTTATTCAATACAGGAAATCAAAGCGCTTATAGCGAATCATTTGAAATCAGAACGGGAATTCAAATTGTGTATCGTGAATAATTTGATTCAGAATGATAATTCAAATCACGTACCACAAATCATTTGATTCAGAACGGGAATTCAAAGCGTGTATTGCAAATCATTTGATTCAAAACAGGAATCCAAAGCGTGTATCCCAAATGATTTGATTCAGAAAGGCAATTCAAATTGCATTTCACGAATCATTTGATTCAGAACAGTAATTCAAATATTACGTATAACAAATCATTTGATTCAGAACAGGAATCCAAAGCGTGTATCGCAAATCATTTGATTCAGAACAGGAATTCATATTGCAAATCATTTGATTTAGTCTTCCTTTCTCTGTTCCTTTTTCTCTCTTTCTGTGATTCCAGGAAAGCGGTGAAGGCCACTCTAGTGCTTCTGCCTTTACTTGGTATCACATACATGCTGTTCTTTGTGAACCCAGGCGAGGATGACATATCCCAGATTGTATTTATCTACTTCAACTCATTTCTACAGTCCTTTCAGGTCAGTGTTACATTATAGACCTTCACGCCC
>NC_133370.1:46171903-46242442 GCF_049309525.1 Garra rufa
TCAGGGTGATGGCAAGGAGACCCTCCAACCTGAAAGACTTGCAAAAAGCTGGTCAGCAATTGTAGGAAGCGTTTGATTGCTGTAATAGCCAATAAAGGCTTTTCTATTAAATATTGAGAAGGGTATAAATAATTTTGTACATGCCACTTTTTGTTCAAATGTAAATAAAAAATGAGTAATATTTTTTCCACAATTATGCCTCTTGTACATCATCTTATTATCTTTTGGGAGAAGCCTGGTGTCAATTCCGTAAAAAAAAAAAAAATGACATCATCCCACGCAATAACATAACCGATACATTCATTGTGACAGGCCTGCTCAAGTTCATTTAGAAGTTAGTGTTGTATATGATCTAAGACCTGGTCTACAGCCTGCCACTCCATTTTCACAAATAGCCACACACAATGAGATGTTTCCCTCACATTGTCCAGTCGCTTGGATGGTTGCCCGGTTGGCCAATTAGGTTATGTCCACAGTGTGGTTTTTGGCAGACTAAAACCCTCTGCAAAGAATATTTGACATCGGTAGTGTGAAATACGTTACTGTGAAAAGCATTCCTCACATATGTAAAAAATTAAGGATATACCACAGTGCTGTACCTTAAAGGGATAGTTCACCCAAAAATGATAATTTTCTGTTAATTTACCCTCAGGCCTTCAGTAGAACAGTAAAGAAGGTTTTAGCTGAAACTGTGGTCCTTGGTGATTCGTAAAATGCAAGTCAGTGGCTGCATGTTTTTGAGAATAAAAAAAAGCACATCAAGGAGCACAATATTAATACCCGTGGCTCCTGTCGATAATAAAAACAAAAATCAGTCTGCAAGAAAGAATTATTTACAACATTATTACCTGTAATCCAGAGCCTCAGGCAAACAATCCAGAGTCATGTCTGGTTCACAAACGAATCATTCTTTTGAACCAGTTCTTTTTGTTGAAGTAGTTCACCAAATTGGACTGAAATGTTTGGAACAGTTCACAGTTCGAGCAGCACAGATCTACATGTTACTCAATCAAAACTCACTTTCAAATGCCTTGACAGTCACTAGAAATGACTAGAAATGAGCCAAAATACTGACATATCTGATCCTGTGATGAATTAAGTGATTTAGCGCTCCTGATTCAGTCACTGAACGGAGGAACCAGTTCGACTTGGATCGAAAGTTGATGAGCCGCAGATATGCGCATGCGTGAACCGAATACTTAAAAAAGGGGTGAAAAAAGTTTATGTGGTTTGTCATGGTTTATGTTAAATTGTGAGCTAATGAAGACTAGTTTATTCACTTTATATGCTTTAGACATGCAAAATATTCTTGTTTCATGTCATTATTGGGTATATATTATGTCACTCTGTGATTATGTAAGTGAACTAGTGAATTGAAATAGTTCATTGAAAAACTGTTCGGATGAACCAGTTCGCCAAAAGGAATTGTATTTCCCCATTTGCCTGAGGCTTTGAATTACAAGTAATAATGTTATAATGTTCAGTTTCGTACACACAGTTGTTTCACTCAAGCATGCTTTTTCTCAGAAGTCACCAGGTAAATTTGTTTCATAGAAACATGGGGCTTCATTTATACAACTTTGTTTTCCTTGTATAAGTACTGCAGGTATTTGTAAATCTAAGTAATTCTTGTCGCTTGCTAATATCGGGTAAGAATTTGGATGTTGACTGCTGCTCTTTTATATGCTAATGACATTAATTGGGGGCATTTACAAGGTGGAGATCTGAAACACATTTGAGAAATGATTTTAGATCAAATGTAGGACAGTTTCTATGCAACATTTTACAGAAAAAAGCCCCTGCTGCTTTTTTTTAAAGGCAGGCAGTAACTTAAATTCTGATTGATGCCTCATTGGCACAGGTGTCATTGCTTTCCTCGACAGCCGTATGCTATTCTTTGTCCTGATTTTTTCCACCACAGCCAACTCCTGCTGTTCAGTTAGTACACGTGTGTGGCCACAATTGTCTCCTGTCAATTCTGAGAGTGAAAGACATTATGCTGTTAATATTTTGACTATAAATGACAATTTATGTGTGTGACAGTTATACTTTATTTACTTTATTTACTATACAGTAATGACATTTACTGTGCTGCAAGTATAGTAATTTATTACTGTAGCAGATGGGTTTTCTTGGCTAAATTTTCTAATGATAGAGCTAACAGCGGACCTTTGTAGGTTAGGTTGAGCTAATCTGGCAGCTTCTGCCATGCTTCTGTTAACTGTATGGTCAATGAGGGCATTTGAAATGACAGTACGCTGCCCTATTGGACTGCTGGTTTTATTTTTGTCAGGGTTTGTAGTGACATTATTGTCACAAGTGGACAATGCTAAACATAGGTGTAAAACCTTTTGAGCTTGTCTACTTTTGACTTCTTCTGGGGGTACACTCTTAAAAATAAAGATGCTTCATGGTGTGATAGAAGAACCTTTTGTCTAAATGGTTCCATTAAGAACCTTTAACATCTGAAGAAACTTTCTGTTTCACAAAAGGTTCTTTGTGGCAAACAAGGTTCTTCAGATTATTAAAAAAAGGTAAGCAAGAAATGGTTCTTTAAAGAACCTTCGACTAAATGGTTCTTGGTGGAACCAAAAATGGTTCTTCTATGGCATCGCTTGAAGCACCTTTATTTTTAAGAGTGTAGTAGAAAATGCATTCAACTGGATTGCTTTTTGCCAAACAGCCACAAAAGGCCACTTCCTGTCTGCCTACTGACCTAATTCTTAAACATTACAGAATGTTTTGTTCAGACACCCTAGCCAGATGGTAATTAAATTTTGCCAGCTGAAATCATCAGTTTGATTTGAATAGGGTGACCATACGTCTTCTTTTTGGACTTAAAAAAAATGCATCCGGCCGGAATTCCTAAATTGCCCAAAATGTCTGGGATTTGGCTTTTACTTTCTACAGTCACCATTCGTTGTGTGTGTTTTTGTATTAAATTCTTGTGCGGGACTGTTTTCTTAATCCGCTTCCGCAAACATTCTAATATTGAATATCATTTTCGCGAATCACAGAGTCGCTATCAATATGCAGAGTATTTAAATCGCTTTGGAAGCAGCTTGTGTTGGATGTAGGGTTGCCAAATCTTGTACAAAGTCTTATTTTTTTCCACAGAATTGGGATGTTGGGATGATTTTCTCCCGTGGGTTAAAAGTTTGAAATATTGCATACATTCCATTTGAATGAAATGCTTGTATTACAAAAAAATTGCATACCTGTGATAAAACTGTGGTAGATATTAGTTTTGTGAAGGATGGCCACTGTGGTAGAAAGCTTTTTAGTTTATGATCAATCTGCATAACAGTGACATGTAAATATGTAGTTTTGGTATGGGAATGACATATTTTGATACCAAAACTAGATACCCCCACCTCTCCTACGCCCTATGTCCTCTTTTTTGAAAACTAAAATATGGTCACTCTAGGTTTGTAGGCAAAAAAATTTAAAAAGCATTATGTTCTCTTATCAGTATCAGGACAGAAACCCACATTCAGCGTTTAGTGTAGTTTTCTGTTGTCCCCTTTTGCGTTCATAAGCAAATTGTGTGAATGCAATTCACAATATTAGATCAGAATATCACACACACATTCACCTGTCCATAGACCAGGGTTAGGCAAGTTTGGTGCTAAAGAACCATTGTCCTGCAGAAAAGTGGGCAAAAAAAGAGAGATTAAAACTGCAGGCGTATGTCTCCCTCATCTCCTTTGATCCACAAAAACGCATCTTAATACCAAGTGTAAATAAGGCCTTGATCCATCTGCTTGTTTAGTCTCTCTTCACTCTGTGCAAGAGATATTTGTACTTTAAATATTCTGTGCATATTTGTACTTTGCATATTCTCACACACAGTGAGGAAAATAATTATTTGATCCCCTGCTGATTTTGTAAGTTTTCCCACTTACCAAGATATGAACTTTGAAAATGAATTTTATGGTAGGTTTAACAGAGAGAGGAAGGGGAAAAAAAGCACTTTTAAAAGTTTTAAATTGATTGAGTGAAATAAGTGAATTAAGTATTTGATCTCTTACCAACCAGCAAGAATGTCTCCCACAGATTGCTTATGGGCCCATGTGGAACACATATTAGTCAAGTTAAGTCTTTATTGTCATTTAGGGGAGAGCGGGGCACAACCTAACACTTTTTGAATTTCACGGTTTATGTAAATCCACTTGGGGTTCAGAGTACAATTTTTATCCACATTATTTTCACACTTGTCCACTACAAATATATCACTTTGTTTCATATTTACAGTGTATACGTTTTTAGTTATTTACCTCAAAAGAAAGGAAGTGAAATGTGACAACATGCCCCGTAGGTGGAGTACATTGTAACATCTGAGGGGCACGTTGTAACACGACCATATGACAGCTTAAAATGTTATCTGATCGAATGAAAAAAAAAAAAAAAAAAACACAAACTAAAATATTTTGTCAGTAAAATACATGTGTTAACTTTTTCAAATGAAGTAATGACGTTTTTTAAAAAAAAAATATATATATATAATAATCTAATTTTGGAGTTTGACAGTGAACACATCGCAACAATGCTTTGAACGGCCCTGATCACAACACACAGCTGTAACTTTCCACAAAACTTTCCAGCTTGTAGCTTCCTAGTAACTATTCAGACCTTGATTAGCTTGTTCATCTCTGCAGGGCTGTCAAAGCCACTGGAGGGCAAGCCTGCAACCATTAGCTGAAAAAGTGTAACAGCTAATGCGAACGATTCTGGTCTGGGAGTACGTGGGTAAGGAGACCAGAGGCTGCTTTTTTTTTTTTTTTAATGGAGGAGAGGCTTCACTACGCTGAATAAACAGCTTTTTAGAGCAAGCAACTTATCATTTAATGAATCGATAGCCTATCCGTTAATCTTCAAAAAAAATTTCGCTAAACAATACTTTTGGAATTAACTATTTTTGTTTGCCATGAAAAATAGGAAGAGAAGTCACTGACTTTTTGTGACAGGTGGGATTTAGCTTACGGCGCTTCCCATTCATTCCGATGCTATCTATAAACTGAATTTCAGACTGACTGAACTCTGAATGAAATTCAGTGATGTCATGGCTGTAATGTGATTGGTTATTAAGGGACATGTGATCCGTTATGCTTTCTCCAATAGTAAGTGTAACACAGTTTGTAGATCGGGAAGAAGGAGGCAGGAACCAGCAAACATTTAAATACTTTAATAAAATTAACAAACACAAAAGTAAAGCAGCAGCCTCTCGCAGACGACTGCCACACACAAAACACAAAATAAATTCCAGGCTTGGTCCCCTCTCATCTTGCACTGTCGTCACTCCTCCTTTTATCCTTCCGGAGCTCCTTAGTTGGACTCGAGGCAGGTGAGTGGCACAGGTGTCGCTCATTATCATTAACTCCACCTGCCCCACTCACTGTAGTAATACAGAACCTCTCATCTCCATATAGTAAGATAATCTCTGGGGCTGAGGCTCTTCAGGAATGGCGTTTACCAACTCTGATCTAAATGAATCAGAGAAGGCTTGGAAAAAAGTGCTGTGGTCAGATAAGGCCAAAACTGAGATCTTTGGAATTAACTCAACTCGCTATGTTTGGAGGGAGAGAAATGGTGTGTGGAGAAAACATATTTGCAGTGTGTTTCTAAAATTATTACGTTCCGAGCAGATTTGCTGGCAAAAGCCATTTTAGCCCTGCAGAAAAAAAACAATAGAAACCATAATAATAATAATAATAATAATAATAATAATAATAATAGTTTATTTGTATAGCACTTTTCATGCACAAATGCATACCAGAATGCAAACCAAAATGCATATCATGGTAGAACCATGTTGAGACTTAAAACTCAAATCACAATCAAAAATGACATCCATGTTCTTTACCTCTTTCCTTACCTCTTTTCTTAAAGCTAAGGAACCCAAAATGAAATATATAATTGTATATCATCAGCTTAAAGATGGTAATTCATGTCGTTTCTGAATTATATTACCCAAAGTTCTGTATTCCTTTACACTTTCTCTATATTTTGTATACAAATAAGTGTGTGAGCAAATACACTGACAGATTTATTGCATTAAAAAAAAAAAAAAAAAACATCACAAACTTTTTAATGGTTTTACTGGTTATAATGGGAATTGTACTGGTTTTAATGGTGCCTGTTGGTCATTAATGGTAACTGGTCACCTTCTATTGGTGACTTGTTAAAACCACTAAGTCCTAATGGAACATGTCCTAAAAAATTACAGGAAAACATTTTTAAATGGAATTAAATTAGAATTTATGTGATGTTTCTATTGTGTTTTCAGCAGGGAGGATAGTTTGTGATTTGGTCTCTTCACTACTCCTAACATTTCACAGATTTAAGAGCTAAAATTCATATTTTTCTTCTAAACCGGCATGTTATGAGCTACCTTTAGCCTTCAGATGTTTTCTGAATACAGGCCGTGGTTTATACCTTACCAACACACAATTATTAGAATAGATAAAAATCTACTGCCAGCTGCATGGTTAAGCTTCAACCTTGAGCAAACACAATTGAACCAGCTAAGATCTTCAGGAGCACTTGTTAATTACAGACAGGTGTGTTTGATTAAGTTTGGAACTGAATTCTGCAGTAATTATGATCCCCAGGAACAGGTTGGGCACCCCAGTACTGAGAATTAAAAATATGCTATAATGTCTGGAGAAAAAAAGCATATTTAATGGTCTCTTGTGGGATTTGTACTATTATCATTTTTAAGCTTACAAATGAGCATATCTTGGATGTTTGATTTATTTCAGATATTAATGGGAAAGTGAAAGAAATCTTAAAAAAAGAAGATTTAGATTCATTTTAGGGATTGGTTCCTAATTGAAAATAGAGCAGTTCACATAAAACATAAAATAGTACATATAATTAATAAAAGAGGTCCAGTCTTAAAATCTTAAAATGCATTTTTCAAAATAAATACTAGACAGAGTCATGAGGATGGCTGTGGATAAGCAAATCTCTTACTGATTAAAAGTACAGATGCATTTTCATGTGTGTCACTCAGAAAGAAAAAGTGCTCTGCAAAAGGAAATAAAGTACAAAATCATAGGGATTTAATTGTAATTCTAAGGAGAAAGTAGAGAGTCATCTTAGAAGAAATAGACTTGGCTCTGCATAGGAGAGCACGCATATTACAACTGGATCTAAGAGTACGAGTAATGCCCCGTAAAATTGATTGGTTATCAGTCTGACAAACAATTAGCGCAAGAATTGAACGCATTTTATTATTAATGTTGAGGATTTTACCAGTGAAATGAATGGACTGTAACAATGCATAATACGTGTGTGATAAGATGGATGTTATTCCAGTTTTTTAAAGAAGGAAGTTAATGAAATCTTATGGCCCAGATAAGATTGGAGGACATCTGATCAGCTCCTGTTTTCTACAATATTTTCCAGAAGTCTCTTAATCTTCACAAAATACCTCATTTGTTCAAAGAGGCCATAATATGCCTCATAGGAAAGATAAGATATCCAAAAACATCAAATGATGCTCTTACATCATTGGTGATGAAATGTTATCGGCATGTTTTTTAGATCTCTTGCAGCGTCAACAGTTGAGAATGATTTAATAAATATAATTATGAAACACTTAAATGGAGGAAACATAAAAGACAGCTCTTTTGTAGTTCTCTTCTGCTTTTAATACTATGCAGATACATGTTTTAGTAAGAACATTTATTCAGATTTTTTTTTAGGTAAATCTTTGTTCTTTCACACTTTCTCTACATTTTGTATACAAATGAGTGTGTAAGAAAATACACTGATTTATTTTAGAATTTGCAGATGACACTCTCAGGGAAGGTTACTTTTAAAAGAAATGCATTACAATGAGCATTACTCACTTAAAAAAAATAGTTACTTTTTATGCAAAGTAATGCATTAAATTACTTTTCTCATCTGGGCTGGGCATTTATATATATATATATATATATATAAATGTAAAAGCCCTTTCGCCCCAAAAGGGAAATGAATAAACCTCAGGCTGAAGGAAATGTAAATTCACGTCTGTTCAGTAAGTCAAAAAATAAAAACATTAAGCAACTAGGGTTAGTTGTTTGAAAACTCAAGTATTTTCTTGTAAAATAAAAAGTAATGCATTACTTTACTAGTTACTTTAAAAATAGTGATCTGATTATGTAACTTGCATTATTTGTAATGCATTACATCCAAATATTTACACTGTTATAATATGTTAAGTAGGCATGTGGTGAATTATTTTATTATATGGTGTGACAATGCTTTATGTACAAAATACTAAAGATCAAGCCGTCCTGTTCCACAGCCAACTTACATAAAAGGTCAAATGGTGGAATGGGTTTGCAGCTAGAAATATCATGAAATTACTATTGACAAGATGCATTTTGATGTGCATGCTGTGGCAGTATGTATGAAACACCAGCAGCGATTTCCCTCTCTGCAGAGGTTCTCTACATTTATTATTAGCAGGACTCTAATGCTCATGTATTATAAATCTTACATTCAATCTGTAATTCATTTTTTTGTTATGGCAGTTTAAATTTTAAACATATGAACTTTCTGAATGGTGTTGTTAATCAGTGTGGCAAGATCACAGGTGTTAAACAGATTAGGTTATCAATTATCAATGAACGGTCTGTTTTGCAAAAAGCAATAGCTATTCTTGGTGATCCAAACACCCCACTGTTTACCAATCTAGAGTGCTTTCTTCTGCCTAAAAACAAACAAACAAACAAACAAAAAACGTCAGTATAAGCAGATTTGGCTGACATGTTTTGCTTGCCCCAGACAATGTGATTTGGACTATATTTATAAATTTTGTAAGGCATATAACAAGAAAATCAGGCCTTTTATAATGGCTGTTTTTGCAGCAGAGGAAGGTGTTGTCAAATTCAAAAAATATCAGCACGCTGCTTTTGCATGCAGAGCCGTCTGGAGGATTTCATCTGACATTATACATAGAGGGGGGAAATTTTGCACAAAAACAAGCATTAAAAACTAGCATTCATGTAACTATAAATTTTAGTTTATGAAAATGTATCATATGATATTTACTAGCCACTTTTCTTTACTCTCAAGGACTCACTTATCCATATATATATATATATATATATATATATATATATATATATATATATATATATATATATATATATATATTATAAACCGTATGGTATCGTGATGCCTGTTTTGTGGCTTTTATTAATTTAATTTCAGTTAACACAATTTATTATTTAAAATAATATTTTTTTATGTTTTTTTTTTTTTTTTTTACAGAATACTATTTTTATACAAAAATTACCAACTAGTATAGTTATTTATTTGTTCAAAATAATTTCTTTGATTTCACACAGCATTTCAGTGTGGTTTTCACAGCTCAGACTGTATAATGCAGTCCAGCTATTTTATTTTTATATGTAAGCATCTAAAATTATGAATAAAATGAAGTAAGAGGCTTCTTTTCTTCTTCTTTTCTTCAAATCATTCAGGGCTCAAACTGGAAGACCTGTATTTAAACACTGTTTACTGTTTTGATTTACTGACTAAGAAACCATGTCAGAGGTTTCAGTGTGAATAGTTTGGCCAGTTCACTGAAAAGAAAAAACTGACTCCAAAGAATGATTAATTTTCAAATTATAGGGGCATACATAATAACTCCTATAATATCTGCAGTGAAAATGTATGCACTTATGGCACATATGGCCGTACAGCTGCAGGTACCACTGTTGTATCTGTTTTGGTCTAGAGAAGAATACTGCTTGATTGCAATTTTCACTCTGGCTCAGCAATGTGATGCTGTTTGTGAAACTGGGGAAAAATAAATATTCAGTATGGAACTCATATTTTAGAAAGCACACAACTCTCCCCACAAACTAATGTAAGTGGAATCAGAAGACCTAATAACAACAGTGCTAATTATTTCATCACTGTCTATACTAGCCCTGCTGAAATAAAAAACACACAGCTAAAACCAGCCTAGAAATCTATGTACTGATGTAAAGTTGATTCTTGATTCAGCAAACTGAAAATAAGACATGGTGATTGTCGTAAAATATGGCAAAGTTTGAGGCGCAACATATTTCTATATTACTTTCTTTTTTTATGTATTTTCTTTTTCATTGCGACACAATAAAACAATGTTACAAGAATGGATACCAATTCACATATAATTGAAGCTTTAATAGTTTAAACATAACTATTATTTTTGACTCTAAATCATCTCTAGAACCTTAAATAAAGATTAAAAGTAGGAAGTAGATGCAAGATCACAGAGCAGCTTTCAGTTTGAGTCCTGATTCTGTCACCATCTATTTGTTATAAACCATGGCGTATTACTAATTAACTAAGTTTCTAAAGCAAATTATATCATAACATATTTATATAATTTGCCAGTGTGGCTCTGCTGTGTTGCACTTTGCTGTCAATAGATAGAGTAGGCGAGAGTTTGCTGCTCTGAAATGCAGCAAAAGTGTAGGCACACAGAGCATCTCGACATCAGCTGCCCGTCACTGCATTAATGGCTATGTGGGAGTCAAGGCCCTTGTTATTAGATATTTATTTATTTCTTTCACTGTGTGTGGCAAAATGATGCAGCAAGCCTTTTTGTGTTTAAAAATAGTTAAAGCAGAAAATGAAAATAGAAATCCTTGCAATTTTCACTGTAAATTAAAGGTGTTTTGTACTTCAAAAGTACATCTATTGCAAGTCGCTTTTATTTATATGGCACTTTGTACATTTGTATCAAAGGAGCTTCACAGTAATAAACAGGAAAGCAACAGAATTAATGTTTTCATTAATTGGGAAACAAGTTCAATTGGGCTATACGCTGATGGAAATAGTGTTATTATTCAACTATCAACAATCAAGTTCGACATTTACTTCAATGACAGTGCAGATGTTGCAAAATTTGTCAATGTCCTCAAGCTCATAGTTTTAGTGGAGGAAGGGCTGACGACTCCAGGGGGCCAACCAACGGCGGCGGAGCAGGTGGTGGTGGAGCCCGAGGCAGACAGCCGAGGATTCGGAGCCCAAGGCTCAAGCGACTGAGGAGGAGATCCAGAGGGCCGCGGCGGAGAGAGCGACAAGGCGTAGGCGGATTATTGGAGTCCTGAAGCGATGGTGCTCCACTGTAACATCCTCCGTTGCGTGTGATGTAGCTGGGTCTTGCACCTGGTTGGGCGGGATAGTTGGATCATCTTATGGGAAGATAACTGTTTTTCACTTCACAGAGTAATAATGTGAAGAACCTAATTTAACATTAAACTATTACATGAAAGATGCCATTAAACATGGCACTTTGAACATGAAGCATTGATCTCCTGGAGCACCCAGAGGGTCATAGCGATCTAGGACATGCAGAAGGTGGAGCCCAAGGCTCAAGCGACCGAGGCGGAGATCCAGAGGGCCGCGGCGGAGAGAGCGACAAGGCGCAGCCGGATTAGTGGAGTCCTGAAGCGATGGTGCTCCACTGTAACATCCTCCGTCGCGTGCGATGTAGCTGGCTCTCTCACCTGGTCGGGCGGGATAGGATCAGGCTCCTTGGCATATGAATATTGTCATACTAACAGTATGGTTTATTCTAATCCATTACATACCTTTCTATCAAAGTTATCTGACAATACCAAGAAGAATTTGTTCTGACACAGTTTAACTCTTGAGTTCTCATATGTGACCCTGGACCACAAAACCAGTCTTAAGTCGCTGGGGTATATTTGTAGCAATAGCCAAAAATACATTGCATGGGTCAAAATTTTTGATTTTTCTTTTATGCCAAAAATCATTAAGAAATTAAGTAAAGTTCATGTTCCATGAAGATTTTTTGTAAAATTCCTACTGTAAACATATCAAAATGTAATTTTTGATTTGTAACATGCATTGTTAAGAACCTAATTTGGACAACTTTAAAGGTGATTTTCTCAGTCTTTTTGATTTTTTTGCATCCTCAGATTTCTGATTTCAAATAGATGTATCTCAGTCAAATAGTGTCCTATCCTAACAAATCATACATCAATAGAAAGCTTATTTATTGAGCTTTCGTATGGTGTATAAATCTCAGTTTTGTCAAATTTAACCTTATGACTGGTTTTGTGGTCCAGGGTCACATATATTTTATTACCATTTTCTAAACTATAGTGAATAAACTGATAATGTAAGAAATGTTGAAGGTGTCTGAATACATTTGGTTTGACTGTACATCTGCCAAATGTTTTTGTTTAAATCTAGTGTTTAGCGCATGTTGTGTGATGGGTAGGTTTAAAGGATGGTGCTGGGTTGAATTAGCTGACAGAAAAATATGATTCATTTGAAATAAAATCAAAAGTCTATGCAATGTCCTTACTAATGTATGTGTGTCGATGACCTCATCCTCCTTTCCTCAGGAACCAGCTAATGCACTTGACCTTAACAGTAAATGTAGTTATGGAAATTGGCGGGGACTTGTCAGCTGACTGACAGATTTGTGAGATCTGAAAGAACTAAAGTGAATAGATATTGCATGAGTTAGATCATCTTATGGGAAGATAACTATTTTTCACTTCACAGAGTAATAATGTGAAGAACCTTATTCCACATTAAACTATTACATGAAAGATGCCATTAAACATGCCACTTTGAGCATGAAGCACTGATCTCCTGGAGCACCCAGAGGGTCATAGCGATCTAGGACATGCAGATGAAGCCCTGCGGGGGGTGCAGAAGGTCCTTAACAATCTGGAACATGCTGATGAAAGTACCTTGAAGTGAAGGTTTGCTTATTGGAGCTTGACTTTGTTGCAGATGTGTCTGTATTGGCTTCTTCTCAAGGCCAGAGGCTTGAGATCTTGGTCAATCTGCATTTGTTTCTCTGTGATAGTGAATCAAGACATGCTGTGTTGTTGCTGCATAAGCTGAAAGCACAGAACTTTTGGCTGTTAATGTCTCTCCTCATTGGACTCAGAGCATAGAGTGTCTTTACTACTTTAGGATATGGAGGAGATGAGGAGAGTTTGGTTTGAACAGTGACTTTAAGATTTTATCGCATTACTCACTTCTCAAAACATCCCCAAAATAATTCTGGCACTGTACTGAATGTAGAGTTCAGACATGATGAAAGAATTCTAAACTATCATGTATGCTTACAAGCACCTAAATTTGTGAAAAACTGTTGTATTCCAAATAGCTGTCAAAATGAATACTTCTTTAAGTCTCAGATTTTCAGGAGAAAAAATTGGGGACAAATCGCCCTAAAACTGTCACTGTAAAAAAATAAATAAATAAAAAATAACATTTATGGTAAAACTGGCAGCTGTGGTTGCCAGAATTCTGTCGTAAAAAATACGATAGCAACAATATGGGTTTTATGGATCCAAAAACGGTATACTACCGTAAAATTACCAATACAGTTATTCACCGTAAATAGTAGGGGACCTTACCGTTAGCCAATTAATATGTTTTTACTGTAGAATTTTGACATTCTTTTACTGTTAAAATCACGGTCATTTGTCTTGTTGCATATAATGTATATTCATATATTTTCCATGAGGAAGTGCACCAAAATAAACAATTCAAACTCCAATGTTGCACCACAACATATGGGTTATGATGGAAATCGCAGTTGCCATCTGAATCTTTTTCATTTGCGTTCTTTCCCATTCACTCATTCGCCATGAAGCCATATGTTATTATGCTATCTTTATTTTGCTCATGACTAATTCAGCAAAACTCCAGTTCCTGCCCACTTCCCATTGCTCCAGTTTCTGCCAAAATCCCATTGCCTAACATCTTGGATTTTGTTGAAAACATACTAACTGTTTCTTTGATAGGTTTTTACAGTGTAGTGTGAGCCTTGCTTTATGGAACAGCAGAGATACAGCGTTATCTTGGTTAACGCTGTAAACAAAGCAGCTGCGCTTATAAACACTATTTTAATATTTCTGAAGACAAATAGTTTGAGCATTGTGAACAGTGAGCTTGATCTGCCTATTACAGTATTTTCTCCTCTTTACAGACTTCATACAATTTCACACAAATTACAGTTTTAGAAATGATTGCAATGCAGTTTGTGTGCAATTCTGGAATAGGAATCGGCCAAAATAAAACTAAAAACTGCTTCCAGCAAATGCTTTTGGCAATGTATGGAATGCAGTCCAAACATGATGGAAGAATGTTGATCTATCATACATGTATTAATTTACATAAAGCAATGTTACTCAGTGCACGACTCGCAAGCCTCATGTGGCTCACCAAACTTTAATTTGTGGCTCTCATGGCAGTAAATAATACGATATGATCAATACAGAGAAAAAACATTAAAAGCAAGCAGGACAGGGCTATGCATAACCCATTAAAAAAATCACATAGTGTCTACACCGGAAGCGGCGTAGCAAAAGACAATAGAACCCAATTAGGGCTTTATGATTTCCATGATGCGGAAAAAACGGACGGAATCTCAGAATCCAGTCATAAAAGCAGCATTTACTGTATAACGCGAAACATCAGTTTGTTAAGGTTTGGATGAATAAATCAAAAGTAGGTCATTACACTTAAATCAAATCCCAATAAGGACTAGTATCTGTAAATATTAAGCTGCAAATATACCATTTAAATATGAATCCTACATGTCTTTTTATCAATGAATGCCACAGTGACATGACACTCATAGTGTTTTCTGCGTCTTTCGTCTTGCTAAATGAGGACATAAATATATGAACAACAGTCAGTGTCTCTATTACAAAAAATAATTACAAATAATTACCTAAAACAGTGGAAATACAGGATGGACTATATAGACTGGATATAGACTAGAAAGATATTTAAACTTCCTCTGCACTTACGTCCATGACATTGACAGTTTGGAGTTGTTTTGATCTATCCAACTCTTGACGCCGAATGTGCTCTTCTTAGAAGCAAATAACTTTAAAAAACTTTTAAAAATACCCCATTTGTATTGCATTGCATATTGTATGTTCAGGGATGACAGACTGATAAGCAGACATGCTGTTTATGACTGGATGTAATTTTGATACCTTGTGGTAAAAGTGGCTCTCCTATTGACTTCGTCCTATAAGTGAGGCTCTCATGAAAAAAAAAATAGTGAGGACCACTGTATTAAAGTCCCCATGAAATCAAAATTGAAGTTTTTTGGCTTAAAGTATGAATATGTTAGTCTACAAGCTAATATGTTGCAAAACATTTACCAATTCAAAACTTAATATGGATCAACGATTTCAGCTTCTCATCAACTTTGTCAAATCAAATTGTCTCTAGATTCCAAAGCATCCTGTCCCCTACACTATAAATAGATGCAGAAGCTGCTGCTGAAATCGATCACTTGTTCACAGAATTTGTATTTTCTGTACAGTGAATGACACATTGTGCACTATACAGGAAATAGGGTATGTTTTATAACGGAAAGCAATGTTTTCAAATATGCTTTCCCTTGGGGTAAAAAAAAAAAAAGTCTGTTTTCGGGCTGTTTCACATGAACCGCCGCAGCGTGCACATCTGCTCTGGTCCAGGGAGTGGATCATATGCGCGACTTGGCACCGACCATAAAATGTATCGAACCCATTTGAATTCTGCACAGGATAGTATATATGACATATATCTTACGCTGTCAAATGCAGCTTTGGCCCAAGTGGTGATATAAACAAAACACAATTGTTTTTTTAAAGGGGCAGGGCATATCTAGCATGTCCCGTCCCCTTTTTAAAAGAGACATTGTCTTATTATTTCAGTGCGTGTTTCGAAGCACTTTAGTGGACCTTCAACAGCTGAATTTGTGTACACTCTTGTATTACAAATAGCTATCAATACAAATACTTCTTTTAGTAAGTATGAAGTGGATTTGTTATAGTCGTGTGTCCATTTTGTGTAAGAAAGCGTGTAGAGGTCCATTACAAGATGGGGAACATACCAGCATCATGAGGCACATAACATTTTCCACATTTCCTTAAACCGCACAACCATTTCCAACACATAGTAATAATAAGAAGAAGAAATGTTTCTTGAGCAGCAAATTAGCATATTAGAATGATTTCTGAATGATCATGTGATGACTGGAGTAATGGTGCTTTGCTGTCACAGGAAAAAAAAAAAAAAACTTTTGCATTCAAACTTTAGTCATGTATCTTATCACAAATTGCAGCCAATCAGCAAACAAGAAACATTTTCATTAATTTTCCCAACAGAAAACGGAAAGCATAGCTACACTTGCAATTTACACTCTGTCTACAACGGATGTGAACGACGCAACACATTTAATCAAAAGCACATTATAATCAGTGAATCTGTCTACACTTGACATGCCAAGTTGGCAACAGCAAACGGATGCCTATTTCTAACAACAGGAGAAATAAGGATAACTGTGCCATCTACTCGTCAGCAATGTCTCTAAATCCCTTTATGCATTCTTACTCAAATTGGTCATTGTAACATGCCAAACTTGTGGGAAGTCTGGTCCATTGAGTAAAGCGCTAATTATTAGTTATTAAGTAAAGCCAAATAATGGAAAGTTTGCTGGTTTGAGTTCTGCATGGGATGATGCATGAGTCATTGCTTTTATGCAGTCAATGTGATTTCCTTAGGGTGCTTGGTATTAGGCATGGGATGATAACCGGTTTCAAGGTTTACCGCGGTTTGAAAAAGGCACGGTTTCAAAACCGGAAACAAAAAAAGTTATACCGTTCCTACGATATGCGCATTTTCTGTGTCAAAGTGAAAGCGCAGGACTCCCTACTAGGTTGTGTTTGTGCGTCCCTGCAGAGAAAACAATGCAGCCCCTCCCCCACCGGTTAGTGCTCAGGCGCGTGTCTGTGTTTGTGCACGTGATCCACAGTCAGTGAGATTCAGCAGTAATATAAGTTCAGGACGGCCAAAGGAGGTGAACCCCCACAACACAGAGTGGGGAATAGCAGACTATATGTACTAATTTTACGTTTCTGTGAACTTTAGCACAACAATTAAGTTAAAGTGAAATCACGTCTTTGCTTTTAAGCCTTCTGTCACGTTAAAGGTGCAGTGTGTAGGTTTTGTGGCATCTAGCGGCGAGATTGTGAATTGCAGCAGAGTACCGCTCACCCCTCCCTTTACAGAACTACGGAAGCCGATACAGGATTTAAATCTCACCTTTTTTTTGACAGCAACGAATAGTGAGATTTCTTTTAAAATGTAATTTAAGGAATTATATTAACTTTATCATTCAATAAAACTATGTTATTGTGAATATTACTTGTTCATCATTGTGTCAGTGTTTTTTTCGCAAGCTGATTCTATGTTAATAAAAACATAATGGTTAATTAAGGTCTTTATGCACCCCTGAAAACATAGTTATTGCACCACTGTCTAGAGATCATCTTAAATATTACACGGGGCACCTTTAACACAAGTGACTGCAATTTAATTTAATTAAGAAGATTCAATTATTTATTTGAATTATTTTGCCTTCTGTTCCATGTTACAAAATGTTCTATATGTTTCCTAAAATAAAATATACTGTAATCCGTTTGGGGAAAAAAAGGTTGTTTTTTTTACCCAGACATTTAAATGTAACATTGTAGAGCAGTGATTACAATACCGTAATACCGTGAAACCGTGATATTTTTATCCAAGGTTATCATACCGTCAGAATCTTATACCGGCCCATGCCTACTTGGTATCGTAATTGCTGATTGCATTTCTATTTACTCTTGTGTCTGTCATCTGCCCAAAGAACTGAAGAGATGTCAAAATTGCATGAGATATTGCTTGAGAGATTTGAGGACCATCACTGGTCTTATGCCACCTTTTTAAGTGGGATCTCTTGCTCTCTTTCTGTTTGAAGAGGTCTGGAGTCTGTCTCCTCTTCTGCTCTCGTGAATATTTTAAGGGCTTCAATGTGGAAAATAGTTTTGTTTCCCCCGAGAACATTATTTCCCAGCAACCTTTGATTGTTCGCCGCAGTCAGTCCTCAGAACTGGAGCTGACACCTTAGTAACAACATGTGCCAATTATTCTTGGATGGAGCTTTGTTCCAGGGAGTTCTTTTGTTGGTGGTGGTGGTGTGTTTTATTTTATTTTTCAGAGAACATGCCTGTGGTACAAGACCCATTGTCAAACCACCATACTTTGACATTTTGCATCCTGAAAAAGGCTAAAAATGTTACATTTTATGTGTCCATCACAATAGCATATTTATTAGTGATTTTGAAATGCATTTTTTACATTTTATAATTTGCATTTAGCAATGTTTTGTTAATTAAGGTGACTGTTTAACTAATTACTTTTTCTTTTTTTCTAACAGGGATTCTTCGTGTCTGTATTTTACTGCTTTCTTAATGGGGAGGTGAGTCAATGATGTGTTTAATTTCATGGATGGACAGAACTGGGAGATGACTATCAATATACACAAGCCCTTTCCACAGCCATATCACCCCGCCACCTTATCTGTTCTCTGCCGCCCAAGTCTATTATTATGTGGGAGGCTATTTACACTGACTCGCTTCCCACAAACACCAAGACGAACAAAGCAATTTATCAGCACCCCGCAAACTGCTCTCTTTTAATAGGGCCGTTTTTATTACTTATAGGATGCCTCTTCAGTCACCTGTAGCGTTATCTTCTTAATATTAGTATCACTTGACACATCTGTCATTCTCTCTAGTGATTTCCCCTTTATATGTCAAAACAGAAAGGTGAAACTGATATTATTTTTGCGTGTATCTATATGTTTAGATATAAGCTGGCTCACATATAGAATGTTTCCACATTTTTTAAATCTGTGGAAACTGTTAAAAATGTAAATTTTGTGGAGTCACTTTTATTGGTAGTTGACAGCATTATAAATTAGCCAGAATATTTAATAACTGAACATGCAAGAGACTACGCATGCATCAGTATTTGGCGTTATAGGAACATTATTTTCTTAACCCTGTACAGAATCACAAATGAACTAAAGTTATTTACAGTGCCTTGCGAAAGTATTCATACCCCTTCATTTTTCTCACATTTTGTTATGTTGCTTCCTTATGTCAAACGTCTTTAAATTACTTCCCCCCCCACAACATTTTACACTCTATACACCATAATGTAAATGCTAAAAACATCTTAGCAAAAAAAAAAAAAAAAACTAAAATGATTGCATAAGTAATCATACCCTTATCTGGGACAGTTGGGACCTCTCCGGAGCATTCGTATTTATTGTAGATGTTACTACACTTTGAGTGGAGTTAACCTGTGGCAAATTCAACTGAGTCGGTATGATTTGAAAAGACAAACATCTTAATAATAGTCTAATAGCTGAAAATACATTTCAGAGCATAAACCAAGCCCTGAGGTCAAGATAACTGCCTGTAGAGATTAGACATAGGATTGCATCAAACCACAGATCTGGGAAAGAGTTCAGAAAACAATTCTGCTGAATTGAAGGTTTACAGAAGCATGTAGTCTCTGTTACCCTTAATAGAAGAAGTCTGAAACAACCACAGCACTTCCTAGAGCTGGCCTCCTGGCTAAATTGAGCACTTGATGGAGAAGGGCTTTGGTTAGAGTGGTGACCAGGATCCTGATGGTCACTCTAGTTGAGCTACATGATCAAATATGGAGATGGGAGAAACTTACAGAAGGACAATCATCACTGCAGCAATCCACTGATCTGGGCTCAATACTGTACTTATTTCAGTCTTTTTATTTTTAATAAATTTACAAAGTTGTGACAATTCTGTTTTTGCTTGGTCATAATGGTGTGTGGACTGTAGATTGATGTGGGAAAAAGCTATTTAAAGCAGTTTAACATAAGACTGAACAATATAACAAAACATGTAAAGAATTAAGGGGTATGAATACTTTTGCAAGACACTGTAATTCACAATTGAATTACTGTTTGGGTTCCCTGCCAGATAAACATTTGTTTATTCTTTTTTCTTTTTCTTTTTAGAATGTTATTCTGCCATCTAATTGCCTGTCTTCCTATCTGATATGCATTTTGGGGTAATTATGTAATTTTTTATGACCCCTTGCAAGAACACTTTTCTAATCGAGATGACTCTGTCATCAAGCTCATCTTACCAAATATCTAGACCACCAACATCAAATCAAATCATGTCAATACCAACTGTCACTGTGTCTGCTTGTCATTCTTTTTTTTTTTTTCCTCACAAAATATATAATTTGCTTAGATGGAAACAAAAACATCATCTTTTACGACTGACCGATCAAATTAAGAGAGGTTTAAAGACACAATATGTTACTTTTTGTATTCAAATATCCAAAAGCAACTAGAACAGTGTTATACATTTTGCTGGCTTGTGAACTTACATAATCCTAAATGTTTCCAAGAATGTTTAAATCCAGAGAAATAAGCAATTTTAACTAGTGAAATGGACCGTGTCATTGCATCACCTGCCAATGATGTCGTACACCCTCAGTTGGAAACCCCAAAGACACTTTAATATGTTATGTTATTTTATTAGACGGGTGACACAGAGTAGCATTATAACCAAACTTTTCAACACACTCAAATGAATCTAGTATGAAAAAACAGTGCCGTTTTACATCACATATGCATGACTGGAAGGAGAAGAAGCGACTGACTGTAGCATAATAAACGCTCAGCTGCATTAACAACCTTGTTTCGCTTCCACGACTTTCAGCCCCACCCTACTTCATACTACAGTGACCTTAAGTCTTTAATACGTTATCTCACCCAGGAACATGATTTCTGTCCAAGTCCCGTTGGATTGCATCAGCTTTGGGAATAAAGACAACATCTCCTATGTTTCGACACTCACGGCATCATCAAACTACGCCTTTGTTTCTTTCTTTGTTTTGAATATGCACCCTCTAGCAAGGAAAACTTACATATTGTGCCTTTAATATGAATTTGGTCATAATATGATCATCCAGGTCTTTTTTAATACCTGTTAATACCTGGGCTTTTCTTTTTGGCGTTTTTTCTTTGTATTTTTGATACCTAGAAGTCGGGTCCATGTTGCTCGCTCCATTTTAATTAAAATCTTCCACTTAATTGAAGACTAAACTATTATAATGTATGGGTCAAAATTATTGATTTTTCTTTTATGACAATAATCATTAGGATATTAGGTAAAGATCATGTTCCATGAAGATATTTGGTAAATTTTCTACTATAAATATATCAAAACTTAATTTTTGATTAGTAATATGCATTGCAAAGAACTTAATTGCGACAACTTCAAAAGGCAATTTTCTCGATATTTCAGGTTTTTTTTGTTTTTGCCACCCTCAGATTCCAGATTTTCAAATAGTTGTATCTCAGCCAAATATTTTCCTATCCTACACCATACATACAGTGCCTATAAAAAATTATCATACCACTTTAAAATAGTTACTTTATTTATCATACAGCCTGAAATCAAACCCCATTCCAATAACTTTTCCAGCTTTATTTACAATTTTGGTCTTACGACATCAAACCAATGAAACAAAAAACACAACAGTTCTGCAAATTAATGTAAAACAACAACAACAACAACAACAAAAAACTAGAACAACAGGGTTGGAAAAGTCATTAGTCCCTTGCTTTAATACTTCGTAGAGCCACCTTTTACTTTAATTACAGCCAAATGTTGGGGGCGTAACTATTAACGATTGCGACTATTACGTAACAGTCTGTGTTATGTTGGAATTGACCTATTTTTCGGTGGTCTTTTGCAAACACCAGATTTATATAAGGAGGAGGAAACAATGGTGTTTGAGACTCACGGTATGTCATGTCATGTACAGAACTGTTATTATTCAACTATGCCAAGGTAAATGCAGTTTTCCATTCTATGGCACCTTCAAGAATTTGGATGTACTTGGCAGCATCCATTTTCCCTTCAATCCTGACCAATCGCCACCACCATGCTTCACAGTAGGTATGGTGTGTTTTGGGTGGTGTGCGGTGTTTGCTTTTCATGAAACATCGCGTCTGGAGTTCAGTCCAAAAAGGACTATTTTGGTCTCATCACACCATAGCACCTTTTGCCAGAAGGTATCAGACTCTTTCAAAGCACAAACGAGAAAAGGCTTCTTTCATGCCACCCTGACATACAGGCTAGCTTTGTGTAAAACTTTGGAGATAGTTGTCACATGTACAGACTGACCAAACCCGGCCATAAAGCCTTGTAAGTCCTTCAAAGTTACATTTGACCTCCTGGTAGCTTCTCTTATCAAAGTTCCCCAGGCTCTGTCATCCACTTTGGACAGATGGCCTGATCTGAGCTTTAGCTAAAGCTTTTGAAATGTTTTTATAGCCTTCTTAAACAAGTTGTGCTTTTCTACAACTTTATCCTAGAGATCTTTTTAAAGCAATTTCCTAAACATGGTGATTTCTTTGTCATACCATGCACTACTAACAGTGGAACCTTCAAGAAACAGCTTCTTTTATTCTGAAGTAATCAACACCACTACAATTGATGTCAGGTGGGGCAATTAGCCTAGTGCTTAAACTGAAAGTTGATTGCTTGCACCTGAGCAAGTTTGTAATGGTACACTCTAAGGAGCTGATAACTTTACCAAACAAGGTATTTCACTGTTTATTTTTTTAATTATCCTCTACAATGTTTTAATGATATTTTTACTTTAATGATGAGTGTTATGTAGTGCAAAAAAGTTAAGACTTTATTTTATTTTCCAGGGTGTAATGTGACAAAAAGTAAAGGTTTTTAGAGGGTATGGTGATTTTCTATAGGCACTGTAGATATATGTAATAAAGTGAGCTTGAATACAAAGAATTGAAGTTGATTCATGTGCCTCACAAGGAAGAGAAATCACATTCTTAACCTATTGTGACATCCTTCAATCACCCCTGTTGTGGCCATCAAAACAAGCAAACAACTGAGCAGATTTATGCCACTGGCTCATGTGGTTACCATAAATCAATAATGTTCTCACAAAACAAAGCCTGTGCGGTCTCTCAGCCTCCTTTGACTCAAAGGTCAAAGAAGAAAATACCACAACCTGAGAGTGAAATGGATTGGAGGCAACCTTAGGTTGGTAATCTTTGGTTGTAACAAAACCTTCATCCTATCGGAAGCAAAATTCATACAGGGTGGGCTCAAAGATATGGGCTATAACTCATAGGGTTGCTAAGACCAATAAACAAAATCATCTGGAGAGTCAGATTTCTTTCAGAAGCTGGTACTAGTTTGATTGAAGGCCATGCTAGGACTATAGATAATAATGTGCATAATGTGCTTAAGGTTTCAATCCCTAAATAACAGATACTGTAGCTGACAAATTACCAATAACCAAGTCATAATAAAAAACAGCAACATTATAAACATGCAGAAAACAGTGATATTTTTGGAATATATTATTATTATTATTATTCATAATTTTCAAACCTGACTTAAAGTGCTCAAGTTATTGGAAAAACAGAAAATAGGTCACAGAAAATTTAGTTTTTATGGCTTTTTGGGCTTTTTTCTTTATTTCAGTCACTTTGGTTGGCAGAAACAGTGCTTCTGTTGCCAGAGGCTTGTCACATAATCTGCCAACAGATTCAAAAACTGTCAACATAAAAATGCAAAAAAATCTGGCCAATTAATCTGCATCTTAACTAGTCTGCATACTAAATGTCTGGTATAGTATGACATGTGTATGCATGAATCATATTCAACATTAAAGCTACTGCCAGTTGAATTGTAACATTGATTATATCATTACAATGGCATCAGTCAAGGAGTGGGATATATTAGGCAGCAAATGAACAATCAGTTCTTCAATTTCACGTGTAAGAAGCTGAAAAAACTAAATAACACTTATTCTGCACATCCTCGCTCATACTAAAGTGGCATCGTGTTCCACTGTGAGGAATGATGAAAGTCTACTCAACGTGGGTTGCTTAAACACAATATCCATCCTATAATACAGTAATCACCCAAAGCCTTCTCAAAAAGCACAAAGAGATAAACATCTTCCTGAAGAGGAGAAATCTGAGCGATGGCGCAGGCGTGTGTTTTTGAGGCACTGGAGATGCAGTTCCTCAGTGTTTCTAAACAGGCTTCAGACAGTCGTCACACCTGGAGGGTGTTTACATAGATACTGAATGAGCCACTAACAAAGCATTGAGTGATAATATGGAAGGAACCCATCTTACTTTCTTTTTTAGAACTTTATGCACTAGACCAAGGATAGGCAGTCCTGGGGACGTTTGCACCAGCTAAACGTAAAAAAAAAAGCAGGGTATAAGCCCTGCACAGGGCTTTGCAACGTCCAGCTTTACGCTAAATATTTACACCTGTTGCACTGAAACTGATTACTAAAGGTGCAACAACGCCCAGAGTAGACAATGTTCATCCTGAATTGTGCAAGATATCATAACAAGCCAAGCCACCACCCTTTTTTTTAGTAAACATTTTTTACAAGTTCACATTTTTATATCTGTAGTCTTCCTGCACATTCCAATGACAGATTTCTTCAAACAAACAATAAAAATGAAGGCGACAGGTTAAGTAAAATATAATGAATGTAATACAATGCTTCTGTCTAGAGTTATTATTTTAGCTGACTATCGAGTTTATGTACAATGAATGTATTTTCTGAAGTAGGCTAAATGTGACTTTACGTGACATTGTTAATGTGTTTTACTGTTGCCTTTCTGTGGCTAAGAATTATGTTTATAGTTTGTATAAAATTGAGAGAATATACTTTACTTTATTTCTGATTAAAAGTAACAAAGAACAAAACTTACTGCGATTATTGGATGGCAGGCACACTACAAACAATGGATTTAAAGACGTTAAATATTTCTAAGCGTTTATGCTGTCCTTTCAAGCAAGATGTCGAATCATACAGTTTCGAGGGATGCACTGAAAAGAAAATTATTGGCCAAAGCTGAACAAAATGAAACACTGGGCTGAAGGCCGCTTACCGTACACGTTTTTTTGTTTTTTTCACGATTGCACAAACCAAATAGCCAAAATGTGCTTTTTACAGTTTTGTCTTGCTTTTCAAAAATAAATAAATAAATAAATAAATAAAAATTGCAAAATAACAATTTAAAAATATTTACTTAACACTGAACATTTTTTACATTCTAGTGGACATTATAGCCTACCAACAAAGCACAATTTAACTTAAAATTAGTTTAAAAAGTTAGTAAAATAATATTCTTTGGCCATTTTTAAAACCCCCTTCTTGAATCAGGCATGTGCTTTTTAGGCCCGTTTACACGAAGGGAAGACGCAGATATTTCCCTGCGGTTTGGCCTCTCATTTACACAAAAACCCCGTTTTTATCACAGAAAACGATTATTTCTAAAAACTCCAACCAAAGTGGATAAATTTGAAAACGCCGTTTTCACGTTGTAGTGTGGACTGTGAAAACGGAGGCTTTTGAAAACGGTGACGCATATTTATAGCCATGTGACGCATATTGTAATAGATATCTCTGTTTACACCAGTAATTGTGCCTGTGCTATTCACTGTCACACCGCTGCTAAAGAGATTTACCTTGTACACTCTTCAAATTACAGTCCTAAAAAGATGACAGAAAATTTACTCACAGTTGCTGTCCTGCAAAACATGACGACAACTGCTTTTCAGATAAAAATATGAATGAGCGCGATATAGACGCGTCAGTGGATGATGAGATATTTCCGTAAATTATCCCGCCAGAAGAATTGCGTGAAAACTTATTGCGTCTGTATAATTTTGGAGCCTTTACGCATGCGCAGTAAGGTGACTTTGATGTTTTCCTACGTTTCAGTATGGATCAGAAACTTTTGGAAACGCTAGTGTGGACGGAGAGCGTTTTAAAATGGAAACTCCGTTTTCAAATGTATCCAGATTAATGTCAATGTAGCCTTAATGTACAAATAAATGCAGCCTTGCTGAGCAAAGGAGAATGACCTGTAATGACATGTTTGCTGCATTAGTGCACGCGTCTATTTAATCGCGTTATGCCATTGTTTCGTATACTATGCCTTTTCATTTATCCGAAAGAGCTTTTTTTGCCATTTCCGGCTGAATAATTTTGGTTGACAGTTTGGTTAACAGTTTATTTTAATGATCACAGATCATATATAATATTTTACTGCATATTACATACTGCACAGAAATATATTTTGTTTTAGGTCAAT
This sequence comes from Garra rufa, assembly GCF_049309525.1. Classification (NCBI taxonomy): domain Eukaryota; kingdom Metazoa; phylum Chordata; class Actinopteri; order Cypriniformes; family Cyprinidae; genus Garra; species Garra rufa. The sequence goes on from NC_133370.1 coordinate 46,197,951, forward strand.
TATTGTCAGCAGTGTGGTATAGCCTACGCCAGTGGTCTCAAACTGAAGAGCCACAGCTCTGCAGAGTTTAGCTCCAGCTCACACCTGCTCAATAGTTTCTAATAATTCTGAAGACCTTGATTAGTTGGATCAGGTGTGTTTGATTAGGGTTGGAGCAAAACTGCGACATGAATTTTCACTTCATGCCTGCCTTTGACTAGGTGTAAGATTTTGTCTCAGATGCACTATGCCTAGATGATGCAATGGGTATAAATTCTACGCATGACTTAAAATGCATTTTACATCTAGCCTAGTCTTACAACCGGGTGTACGTGGAGGTGGTGCAGCCGGCCCCTGGAGTGCCAATGTCTTGCATTGTTTAGCTCCAACCCTGAAAAAAAAACTCACCTGCCTGTAGCCTTAGAATTCCCAAAGACATTGATAAGTTTTTTCAGATGTTTGATTAAGGTTGGAGCTAAACTCAACCGACATTGCCTATTCTTGCACTAGACAGTGGCACTGGAAGGGGGTCGCACGCAGAATGAGAAGTTAACAGCTATTTGTGACTAATATCATGCAATTTAATGGAAAACTATGTGAGTGGTACTCTGGCCCGCTGGGATCGTGAACAGCCTCTTGAGTCATAGCTGGGAGCTGTGGACAGACATTGATGCCACCACATTTTTACTGAATACATTGAATAATCATTGTCAGTGCAGGGTGTAAAAAGTAAGTAAACGCTTGAATTTAGTAACTTGTCAGAAAACCCTGCTAAAAATGTACATTTATTTATTTATTTGGACCATCTCTCCCCACAAATGTGTTTCATTTTATGAAGATTTCTAGGTTGTCTTGAAAGCTCTGCTCCCTCTTTGGGTTATGCCACGGCATATAAATTGGCTTAAGGTCAGGACTCGGAAAAACAAATATTTTCTTCTTTTTTCAACCTTTAGTTGATTTACGTGTGTGCTAACCTTTCTAAAGCTTGGAGTCATGAACTGCTGTCCTGGCATTCCCCTGTAAAATCCCTTGATAAATATTAGAATGGATTGTTCTTTCAATGTTTGCGCAGCGTCCAAGCCCTGGAGCAGCAAAGAACCACAATTCTCCTTCCACCATGGTTCATAACCGGGAAGATGTTTTAGTGGTGGTGTCCAGTGCCTTTTTTCCCTCTAAAAATGTTGGATTTTTGTGCCTTTATGTAACACAAAGGTTCAAATACTTTTTCCAGTCTGCTCTGTCAATGAAAATATGTTTGTGTGCAATTATTCATACTGTGACTTACATGAAGTTTAGAAGTTCCAGCATGGATAAAATTATTTGTAATAATTATAATTAATATATACTTATGTAATTTATATTTTTAAATGTTCACAAACTTATTCTTGTTACTGTATATAGTTGCAACCAACCTACATATACAAACCACGCTTGGTGTTTTTTTTTTTCTTTAACTCTCTCCGAATTTAAAAAGGTATCTCAGCAATCATGCCATAAACAAATTATTGTAGGTTACCAATTTATTTACTAATTCCTTTATTCATTAATATGTTTTACATTTATTCATTTAGCAGATGCTTTTATCCAAAGTGATTCATCATAAAGAGGCAAATAACACAAGTGCTCATAATTCAAAGTTGCATTTAAGTGCTCAAGAGATGCTTTATGCAGCATTATTTTTAATTGATTAAAAAAACTAATTTACTGCTACAGGTAAGAAAACTAAAATGAATCATAATATGCAATCTACATAAGATACAATTGTAAGATTTAATCTATAAGCTTAGCATGCTTTTTAGGAAACAATATTTAGAACGTTCTAGCGATTATGAATTTTAAATAATTGCATTTAAAAAAGGAGTATAGTATGTTTTATGATTTCCATTTCATGGAATCTTGCATATTGTCCTCTATAATCAGAAAGGGTAAAATGCTTAAAGTAAAATACCATTATTGCATGTTTTTTTTTTTTCCTTTACAGGTACGTTCCGCAGCCAGAAAACGTTGGCATCGCTGGCAAGACAATCATGCGCTGCGAGTGAGAGTGGCGAGAGCCATGTCAATCCCCACCTCCCCCACCCGCATCAGCTTTCACAGCATCAAGCAGACCACGGCCGTCTGACCTTTACGCAATAGCGTTTCCTCTTTTATAATTCAGCCACACGGTTGAACTGCACGAGTGGCACGAGAGACCAAGTGATTGTTTTTGCCCTTTGATGGTCATGGGCGTGACATCCAACAAGCAGCGAATTCAATTTATTTCCCTGTGTAATTTTGTCAATGGACCCTGAATTGAATGGTTTTGACAGAACTGATGAAATGTTTCTTTTCACTCAGTAGTTTGCAACCATCCAGAACACCCTAGCATCTGTTTTATCTATCTATCTATCTTATGGAAGCCTATTTCTGCAGCTGAGAAAATAAAAATGGTAACTGACTTTTGTAAGTTATAAAGTCCGAACTGCGTGTTATATAAACATAAAATTTTGACTTTTTTTCTCACAATTTTAAATTTATATTTTGCAATTCTGACTTTATTTCTCGCAATTTTGTCTTGCATTGTCTTACATTTAATAAGTTCTGACTTTATTACGATTACCTTTTTTATTATTATTTTTTACTGGCAACTGCATATTATACACTCTTAAAAATAAAGGTGCTTCACGATGCCATAGAAGAACCTTTCTATTTCACAAAAGGTTCTTTGTGGCGAAAGAAGGTTCTTCAGATTATAAAAAGGTAAGAAAGGGATGGTTCTTCGAAGAACCTTTGACCGAATGGTTCTTTGTGGAACCAAAAATGTTTCTTCTATGCCATCCCTGTCAAGAACCTTTTAAAGCACCTTTATTTTTAAGAGTGTATGTAAACTCACAATGGTGGAAAAAAGTCACAAATGTGAGTTTATATCTTGCAAGTCTGATTTCTCAGAATTGGAACTTTTATTTCTTCGAATTGCAAATCTATATCATACAATTCTGAGACAAAAGTCAGAATTGCAAGATAAAAAGACGCAATTACAGCAGAAACTCTTTCCCTGCTAGAATAATAATAATAATAATAAAAAAGGTTTCCAGTCACCGTCAGCATTTTTGAAGATTTCATAATAACGTTATGGCCCCTAGAATATTTTGTTGTATGAATATCTGAACATGGCAAAAGAAAGAGCCTCTGCTCTGTTGTCTTTAAACAATAACAACAACAAAAATGTTTGATTCTAGCTTCATGCATTCTTTTTTGTTTATCAACACTTGAATGTGAGTAAGTTTCATAAAAGAAACATTTTGACCAAGAAGCTGAGAAATCACATTTTTGTAAAAGACTACGTCCAGATCACAACATGATGATCAAAACATAGATGGAGTAGATCAAGTCCGTGAACACATTCAAAGCTCGCCCAGTTTTTAACTACTTCCTGGGTCAATATTTTTTTAACGTTAGGCAGTTTTGATTTTTTGAATGTCATCCAACTTTTCTCTCATGTTCATGACTTTTATTCTTCAGTTGAAAATAAATGAAGGTTTTTGAGGAAAACATTCCAGGATTTTTCTCCATATAGTGGACTTCAATGATGGTTGAAGGTCCAACTTCAAAGGGCTCTACACAATCCCAACTGTCTTATCTAGTGAAACGACTGGTCATTTTCTATAAAAAAGAAAAAACACAAATGCTGGTTTTGCACTAGCTCCGTGATGTGTTGAAAAAGTCACGCTTTGTTAGTTCTTCGTCTGTGTACTTTATTTATAAAATGACTTGGATGGGCACTCAGCAGACTGATCAGGCAAATCAGTTTATAACAATAAAGTCCCAGTGTTCTGTTCTGAAAGGATCTTGGTCCATACTTGGCATCTATATCACACTTAGAACTAGAGTCTTCAGATCTCTACCCCAGCAGAAGATCTCTGCTAACTAGTCCAAACATTATCCAGCGCTGGTGAAATAAATCTGCAGTAACCCAATGTATGTCTCGTCAACTGGTCAATTTACCTGCCTCAGACGCCGCCAATCCAGCAGTGCTCCGTCGTCCACTCACTGCTCACAGTCAAACAACAAATACAGTCTTCAAACAACATTCTTCATAAGCCAATATAAATGGCATCTCACTCTGGACATCATTCATCATTCGTGGTATCTCATCCACAAGTCCTCTCACTTTGAATCTAAACAAACCATCTACAACTGACACTCATGTGTATTGGAATAAGTCATCGTTTTTGCATAAAACTCCGTCAGTGATCTTAATGTGATTTTTAATTATCATCGATGGGAGAATGTGCGATTGTGTGCGTTTCTTGGGTGAACTGGAACAAACTCCTGCTTCAACTTCATACAGTCTCATGAATATGCAGGATAGAAGCAGCCAAGGTCAAGATTATTACAAAACCAATCTATACATTTTTTTTTTTTTTCACCATACTCTATAATTTGCATTTAGAACAGTTTGAATAGATATGGCATGAGTCGTGTGGGAACATTCTGTGATAGTTTTGCACCTTTTTTTAAAGCTTGAACGGGGTCGCTGTTCACTGCCGTCATTTAAATGAGTGCAAGCAGGACATCTGTCTTGCTTAGCCTTGGACAGAACTACAAAATCAGAACTGGCAAGCTGGGCCAACCAACATTGTCCTGTGGCCCCACAACTGCTAATGGGCCACCAGATTGTAAACCTTGATCCACAGAGGTATTTATTTATTTATCTGTCACTGCAGTGCTGATATGTATTACTATTAACATGACATTTTTTAAGTGTTTTAGCTATTTATTTAAATGAAAATGACATTTTGGGGGCCTGAAAATACAAAATTTTGAATACAGGTTTCTTCGTGTAAACTGCAAAAATGCAAATTTGTGAAAATGATGACATCTTGCGCATGCGTATAACATGTTCAATGTGAACAGGCACATAGTGTTTCTTTAGAAAGTGACATGCCATCTACTGGCGTGGCATGCATGCATACAGCGTTTTAGTCGTTTTCACAGTTCTGTGTGAACAGGATCATTTTGACAATGTTGTTTGACAACTTTTCATCAAGTTGTGTCAAATTCTAGCCATAGGGGGCGCAACTGAAAACGCTTGTAACACCACAGCTGTATCACTAAACTAGTATTTTTTGGTAGCATGCTACTATATTCTTTAAAAATCACTCAACTCAACAAACATGCCGACTATTAGGAAAATGGATAAAACCTTGCGAAATTAGTCATTTTTTCACATTTTATGTTACTTTAAATTACTTTTTTTCCCACATCAATCTACACTCCCTACTCCTTAATGGCAAAGCAAAAATAGGTTTTTAACATTTGTGCAAATTTATTAAAAATAAAAAACTGAAAATATCCCCATAAGTATTCATACCCTTTTCTGGGACACTCGAAATTTAGCTCAGGAGCATTCATATTGCTTCTAGATGTTGCTACACTTGGAGTGGAGTTAAACTGTGCAAATTCATTTGAATGAGTCTGATTTAGAAAGGCACACACCTCTCAGAAAAGGTCTAACAGCTGAAAATGCATATCAGAGCAAAAACCAAGTCCTGAGGTCAAGATAACTGCCTGTAGTCAGTGACAGACTTGCGTTAAGGCGATGATCTAGGGAAGAGTTCAGAAAAAAATCTGCTGCATTGAAGGTTGACAGAAGCATTATCCATAATGGAAGACGATTGGAACAACTAGGACTCTAGAAAATGTCTGCCAGCCCCCATCCAAGCTGACAGAGCTTGAGAGGTGAAAAGGTGAGGCAAAGAATGGCAGATAATTGCCAAATGCAGATGTGCAAAGCTTGTCACATCATACCCAAAAAGACTTGAGGCTGTAAAGGTGCTTCAACTATGTACTGAGTTAGGGGTATGAATACTTATGCAACGGGATCTTTTCAGTATTTTTATTTTTAATAAATTTCCACAAATGTTAAAAACCCTATTTTTTGCTTTGCCATTATGGAGTAGGAAGTGTAGATTGATGTGGGGAAAAAAGTAATTTAAAGTAGTTTAACATCAGGCAGCAACATAACAAAATGTGAAATGTGAATAATTTCACAAGGCACTGTACAGTATATGTTTACTGGTAAAATGTACCAAATCTTCTGAAATCAGTCACAAAGTGGCACTACAATATGCAACCTTATTTTTTTTCTCTGTTCCATGCATGTTAACGTCAAAGTAGTTTTCTTCTAAATACATCAAGCCCTACAATTTTTTTTTTCAGTAATGCTTATCTGCCATTCTAAATATTTTAAGAAACCCCTTTTAGGCCGCTCACAAGATCTTCCCTAAATTTTGTACACATCACCTATAGATGGCACGATTTCTGAAATATCAGTCATTTATATCAATGGGAATGACAGATAAGGCCACAATACTAATGTTCTCCACACATCAGTGTAAATGGTTTAATACATTAACTTGTAGTAAAAAAAAATATATATATATAAATAAAATTAATCAGCTTTTAGTTTCATAAAGTTTAAGCATTTCTCGAAGAAATGTGTGATTTCTAAACCAGTGGATCTCAACTCCATTCCTCGAGGACTGCTCTACAATACTTAAGGGTGATTTTTGTATATCCTAGTGATATTTAAAACACATTGGCTAGTTGACAATTGGCAAGACATGACTAAATGTATTGCTGTTCAATAAAAATCCACATTATTTGTCTCTTTAAAAATAATACAAAGAATAATACTTCCATAAAGAGACAGACAATATTATATTGGAATAGTTACATGGCCATTGTATCACCATATCGCCTACCAGAGCCGTTGGAGTGTGTGAACAATATCATTTATACATGTAAATAAACTGGATATGAGGAAAGACAGTATTTTATTTTCAAAGCATTGATTAATGAAGTGCGAATCTTGATTTAGACAAGTGTTATTAATGTGATTCATTTGATTTAAGTGTTTTGAATAAATGTAAAAATGAGTTAGATAAATTATGTGAATTATGTAGATAATAGAGGGCAAATATTTCTCCTCTTGAATAATATTGTACATTCACACATTTTTGAATTTCATTTCATTTGAAATTAATTTTGTAGTTTTAATACCATGTTTTATATTTGTTCATTTGTGTAATTTTACGCCATGATACTTTGTATATAATCTATTTTCTGTAATTTAATGTAAAAAAAGCCAAAATGCCTTAAAAGTGTAAAATAAAAGTGTGAGGATGCAAACAATGTACATAGACATTACATAATGAGTGTTACTGCTCTGTTTGAATATAAAACATTGTGAAAACTCAGAAACAGTCTCTCTTGACGCTTCATTCGTGTATTAGCCAGCATTAGTTCCTGATTACATCAGACTGATGTTCTGTGCAAGATTTAGGAGACTCTTTTTAATGACTCCAAACTTGACATATTGTATCAGGTTAAAAATGCTTGTGAGAACTAGTTATTATATAAGCAAAATGTTTTAAAAAAATATGTTTAGAAAATGTTATGTTCAGAGATTCCTCATGAAGATGCTAGAATTGCCAGATTGTCCCTGAACAGAAACAACTGTATTTTGTAAGTTAAATCTGAAAAGTGTATATCTACATTGTGACCTCACAGAGGGTTAAATCTTGGGTTGTATACATGGTTTTGGTTTTATTATTATTTTCAAACATAGTGGTCTTTGGGAGCCTACGCATAAAGAACACATTGCTTAAATCTGTTACAAACTCACAGATCCTCTTCATCCAAATACTGCAAAATAAATTCGTCATAGCAGTGCATGCACCAAATTCTCACATTTTTGCATTTTTATACACCGTTGACATAATAGCAAATGGACAGAATCAGCATGGATATTAATGCAGGTTTGTGAAAATATGTTGAATAAAAAAATAAGAACATCACATCCAGATGCTAGACACCAGTGTATCTTGGGAGGATGAGTGTTATGTTATTCATGCACTGTTTTTCTTGGCCAGAAAGGAAATGGAGCATAAATGCATCCTTTGTTCACCTTTTCTCTCACCATTAACAGGACATTTACCAGCTTGTGAAGTATGAATACACTTCAGATATGTCACTACCACAGGTCTTTAAGGTGTATTCGGAAGACACTTAAGAAGTTTATTGGATATTTGGACACTTGGTTAGCAAAAATGTGTGGAATTACACTCTTAAAAATAAAGGTGCTTCACGATGCCATAGAAGCAACTTTTTAGTCTAAATGGTTCCATGAAGAACCTTTAACATCTGAAGAACCTTCCTATTTTACAAAAGGTTCTTTGTGGCGAAAGAAGGTTCTTCAGATTATAAAAGGTAAAAAAGAGATGGTTCCTCGACTGAACCTTTGACTGAATGGTTCTTTGTGGAACCAAAAATGAGTGTAGCTTGAGGGGAACTGACTTCATACTATACAGCTACTAAAAATCAACACCAAGTTGGTTGTCATTGCAAAAATAGTTCAGATGATGTAAATTCTAAGAAAAAAATACAGAGGCCACTTGGTTTTTGTGTTTTGTTTTCTAATGCAATAGCATTAGTTCCATCCATGTCATCCATGGCTATATAGAGCTTTTACTGACAGTATAAGCTGGACTTTGAAGCTATTTTAGCAGCAGAAGGCCACTGCATTGCCTGGAGAATGACTTATCCCCAGTGCCCCAAACATACTGCGAAAGCCCAATTGGCGTGGATTAAAATCTCTAGTGGATCAACTGAGACGGTTCAGACGGGACCCAGACTGCAGTGCAGAGCAAAAGCTCAATGACGTTAATGACATCTGGGTACAGTTTTGGTAATATGACAGGCTTAAACTCATACATACTTAAAACTTTTTTGGCTAAATCCCAAATGTTATTCTAAGAACAAAATAGCATCAAGATTACATTACACAAAAGCTCTTAATGTGTCATTTGGTATTGCTTGTTCGTTTATGATTTGTTTTTCACACCTCGGCAAGCAGACAGATAATCTCTCTAATCCAATCACATGCAGCTCTCAAACGTCAACATATTCACAATTAGATGTTTTTTTTTTAAGATTTGGTGTCTTTGATGTCAAACCTGGCAAATATCCCATTGCATAAGTATTCATACCCTTTTCTGGGACACTCGAAATTTAGCTCAGGAGCATTCATATTGCTTCTAGATGTTACTACACTTGGAGTGGAGTTAAACTGTGGCAAATTCATTTGAATGAGTCTGATTTAGAAAGGCACACACCTCTCAGAAAAGGTCTAACAGCTGAAAATGCATATCAGAGCAAAAACCAAGTCCTGAGGTCAAGATAACTGCCTGTAGAGCTCAGTGACAGACTTGCATTAAGGTGATGATCTAGAGAAGAGTTCAGAAAAAAATCTGCTGCATTGAAGGTTCACAGAAGCGTTATCCATAATGAAGGAGGATTGGAACAACTAGGACTCTAGAAAATGTCTGCCAGCCCCCATCCAAGCTGACAGAGCTTGAGAGGTGAAAAAATAAGGCAAAGAATGGCAGATATTTGCCAAATGCAGATGTGCAAAGCTTGTCACATCATACCCAAAAAGACTTGAGGATGTAAAGGTGCTTCATCTATGTACCGAGTTACTTATTTCAGTGTTTTATTTTTAATAAATTTGTAAAATTTGCAAATCTGGGTTTTGCTTTGTCATTATTATGGTGTATGGAGTGTAAATTGATGTGGGGAAAAACTAATTTAAAGCAGTTTAACATAATGCTGCAACAAAACAAAATGTGAAAAAAATGAATACTTTTGCAAGGCACTGTATATGAACTTTTAGGTGAACTAATCATGTAATTGTGAAACATTTTGATGTGAATGCAGCATAGACAATGCAAAGTCAGGTCATTCTGTAGGTTAGCGCACACTTACTGTCCTTAAGAATTTCACAGAAATATTTGGTGCACCCTGTTTTTTAGTTTGTTTGAAATTGTCTTTATGTTCCTTAAAGTACAGGTTTTGTGTTGTCTGCTTCTGAATTGATAAGTCTTAAGTTTGAAATAATGATTAAAACAAATGTTAAAGTCACGATTATTTATATTAACTTTTTTTAAATTACATTTTCTTTCAGTTTCTTTCATTTTACTCATATCCACAAAAAATGTCAACTAGCCTGTTACTAATCAAACACTCCCCAAAAACTCAAAAATAGTTTATAACAAAACCATGCGACCAGCTTCACGTGACAATTTTTTTCTATATTTGATCTCCATTGACCTTTTGTCAATGAGTATAGCAATTGCCCCTCATCTATGTTGCATGCATGTGGTTTGCATCATTTTTATGATTTTAAAGGGTTAGTTCACCCAAAAATGAAAATTAGCCCATGATTCACTCACCCTTCAGGCATCCTAGGTGTATATGACTTCCTTCTTTTTTAGACGAATCCAATCAGAGTTATATTTAAAAAAATGATCCTTGCACTTCCAAGCTTTACAATGGTATAGGCGGATGTTTCACTTCATGAGTCCAAAACAATGGATAAGTGTTTTTGTAAACCCATTAAGTTTGTCCACTCACCAGCATAAAAAACATCTTTATCTTTGCAATATCAAAATGGTGTTTGATGATTAAGCTTGGCAACTAACAGATCAAATATATCAACTGAAATTGTGTTTTTACACCTTTTTGCTAATGTGAAACGAACCCTAAATTATAAAAAAGATCTGACATGAACTTTCAAAACATGAAATGCCACTGGTAAACACAATATAACTGATATTCTCCACATCACTGCAGTTCTATTGTTTACATATTTTTTGTTCACTCATGTGACGCACATCTTCCTCTGACAAGCATTTATTCACTGTAATCCTGTGAGACCTCTGCAAAGAAGGTCTAAAAGCCAGACTGCACTTTCTCAAGTGTGCTTTTATATCTACTAAAGCAGAGAATTTAAAACTGTGGCATAAATCTGTGCTGCTAATAATGCTCACTTGCCAGACATATTGCAGACCTCAAATACAAAGTCCACAAGCATCCCCACATTGTTTTATCTCCACTGACAAGTTACAAATCCAGGCCTTTGTTCGTTTAATAACATGTTTATGCTCTATTAAACTGGCTATCCACCTAAAGACCAAAGCGTGAAGGTCTCTTCCATGTGCTTTGAACCTGGTATGTTGACTTTGAGTGAAAATGCCAGTGCCCTTGATCACAGAGGAGCCGCCTGAGGTCTGACATAATGGAAACTAAGCTGTGAAATTGCAGAAATAAGCCAGCAGGACGGCACACTTTTGTGTGTTTGATGCAACATGGTCTTCATGCACACAACCCACTAATGCATGCTACATTTTTATGTTTGTCACTGTTTGGAAAAACATGTTGTTAGTCCTTTCCAGAGCATCTTGGAAGTGGATTGTAGCTGTAAAATCTCAGACCCAGACCCATTTCTGACCCATTTAATCATCTATTTGTGACTCTGGAACACAATTTTTTTTTTAATTGAAATTTATGCATCATCTGAAAGCTGAATAAATAAGCTTTCCTTTGATGTATGGTTTGTTTGTTAGGATAGATTTTCAGCTATATGAAAATCTGGAATCTGAGGGTGCAAAAAAAAAAAACTAAATATTGAGAAAATTGCCTTTAAAGTTGTCCAAATGAAGTTCTTAGCAATGCATATTGCTAATCAAAAATTAAGTTTTGATATATTTATGGTAGGAAATTTACAAAATATCTCCATGGAACAAGATCCTTACTTAATGTCCTAATTATTTTTTACCATATAAGAAAATCAATAATTTTGACACATACAATGCATTGCTGGCTATTGCTATAAATATACCACTGCTACTTATGACTGGTTTTGTGGTCCAGGGTCACATTTATGATAAACCTTTTATGGTTGGTTTATTATGTGATCTTGTTTAATTTCATCATGATTCTGAATGCATAATTGTTGACCAAGGGGAATTTTATTTGGGGGTCGCTCTTAATACTGGGGAAATCATGTTTCAAGCTAAATATTTTATATTGTTTTAAATATTTTGACAATACAATTTAAATTGATGTTAAACCTATTTTAAGTTCTGAATACTAAACTATGTTTCTGGTTACAATTAATTAAGCATTAGGCTTTTCTCTCTCTCTGTTTTGCAATAATCACTGACAGATCCATTTAGGCGTTTCTTGAGTCTCTAGTTTGTGTATGATGCATGTCTGCCATCTAGTGGTTAAATTAGAGAATACAGTCTCTTTCTCTCTCTCTTTCTCATTCAAATTAGCTTCATTGACATGACTGTGTGAAACAGCATAATGCTGCCAAAGCAATAAACAATAAACCCATTACACAAACATTTACATGGCCTTATTATACATACACTCACTGAATTTCAAGTTTGGAAATAGACATATTTTTTTTAGTTTTTTTTTTTCAAGCTCATCAAGGCTGCATTTATTTGTTCAAAAATACAGAAAAAAGATTAAATATTATTTCAATTTTAAATAACTGATTTCAGTTTAAATATGTTATAAATTTTAATTTATTTCTGTGATACAAAGTTAAATTTTCATCAGCCATTCAGTGTCACTTTGATCCTTTAGAAATTATTCTAACATGCTGATTTATTATTAAAGTTGTAAACAGCTTTTGCTCCTTAATATTTTTTTGGAACCTGATACTCTTTTCAGGATTTTTTGATGAATAAAAAGTTAAAAAGAAAAGAAAGTCTTTAGTAACAAAATACACTACTGTTTGAAAAGTCTGGGGTCAGTACATTTCTTTCTTTCTTTCCTTCTTTTTTTTAAATTAAATGTATACTTTTATTTTGCGAAAATATGTTAAATCAATAAAAAGAGTGTATGTTATCACAATTAAGCAATTGATTCCGGAGAGCAGTGATAAAGAGCAAAGAGGGTTCAGTATTTGGTCCTCAAAAGATGGCAGGAGACACATACAGCGCTGCCAGGTAGATGCACCTTTCCTTCTCTCCCATACGAGATCTTGTCACTGTGGCTCACTTGCTGAAATTCAGGTCAAATTTGAACTGAGTAAAATAATTGTCCCTGATGTTCTTTTATTTGCTGCTCTCTGTGAGGAAGCTTCCTTAATACTGTTCAGGTAATGGTGCCAGTTTATAATCAGACTTTATTCAGTGAAAGTATGTTCAATTTCTTTAATTGTTTTGCCAATCATGAATGCATTTTTTTTGAATGTCTGAAGCTCTCTTTCTCTCTGTGCACATGTTCTATGTCTGTCTTATCTAACACATCTCATTCAGATCATCAGCTTGATATAAGAGCTGCGTTTTGATTGGAATGGTTCCTATGCACTGTTCACCGCTCACTTACTTCACTTCGACAAAATGCATCCATTTGGAAAACTCTGCAACCTCATCAAACACAGACAAAACAACAGCAGCACATTATTAAACTACAAAACTTTCATTTCATATACAGTTGGCTATATCCAAGTAAAAAATAATTAAAATAACTGCCATATTTGAAAGTGTCAAATAGTGATAAATGTCTGTTGTGATATTTAATATAAAAATAAACATAATCATGGCAAAAATTGGCACTATATACAAGACAACTCGACATGCGTTCGTCAGTAAACGATCTGTATATAGCATGTGCGAAGTCAAAAAGTCTCCAAAGGAAGGACAGACATAAAATGTTATTTATGCACCTGATGCACAGTTACCTTCATTCTGATCGTTTTATAAATGTCCAACGCCAAAGCAATCAGGAGATATGCAATGCATTGCTACATGGTTCATGGTTCTACCGACCTTTTTTTCCCCCATGAGATGGCCTTGAAAAGAGTTAAGAACATGTACAGTTATGGAAAAAGGAATGGCCTTGATGAGTTAATTTGTTTATCCATTCAATTTTGTAAATCTTTGTTCTATGACAGTGGTTTTAATGGACATTTTACATCTCTCCTTTGTCTGACACTTCCTGACACTTCTAGGTCTTGGATGATCTGAATCAGGTGTTTTTGATTAAGGAGACATGAAAAGCATGCAGTGTGGGGGTGACCTCCAGGAACGTGGTTGGGAACAACTATTCTATGATAAAAGAATATTCATTATAAGAACAGTATAAAACAGAATATCAATAAACTTTGAAGTAGTTTGACCATTAATTCTCAGACAGTATATTCCGTATGTTTTGTGATCATCATAGACTCAGATCTTTTTTTAGAGAATATGTTTGAAGACTGGATTTTTCTGACAACAGCAATTTTTCAACTTGGTCAGGCAAAGTTGACTATTTGCAAAATATATAAAATCGAACATGAAGGAATAGAGATCAAAGCTTTGATGAAGTCTAAGGAGGTTGATCACAAAATTAAACCCCTCCGTCTGTCCCCTACACCCTTGCTTTTTGAAGCAAATGATTGACACCGTCGGTCCAGGGCTGGTATCACTGTATAACTGTTTGAAATCTGGGACTATTCCAGATGACCTGAAAATGGCCCTCTCTTGACGCCTCTGTTTTAGAAAATTATAGGCCAATTTCGGCTTTACCATTTATCTCAAAAGTAATGGAAAAAAACTGTGCTTCTTCAACTTCAGCTTTTTTAACTAATAATCACATCTTTGAAAAATTTCAATCTGTGTTCAAATCACTCCACAGAACTGAAACTGCCCTTGTAATAGTTTTAAATGATATTTTTATGACTACTGACTCTGGTGCTTCTGCTATAGTGATGGTGGACGTCTAGTGATCATCTGCCTTCGATCATGAGATTTTCATTTCTCATTTGGCGCCTTATGGCCTTAACAAATAGAAGATTTGTGGTAAAAACTGTAGGCTACGTTTTCTTTTGACCCCAGGCAATTTAACCTGCGGAGTTCCACAGGGTTCTGTCTTGTCTCCAGCTCTCTTCTCTCTCTGTCTTCTTCCTCAGGGCTCTATCTTTAGAAAACACAACGTCTCGTTTCACTGTTATGCTGATGATCTGCAATTTGACAAAGAATACAAATTTCACTGTTGATACTCTCTTACTGCTTGTCTTGCTGATGTCAAATCATGTCTCTCAAAAAATTTTCTGTTCTTGAACTCCGATAAAAAAAAAAAAATGTTTAGTCCCCCGAACACAGGGCAAGTATTCAACTCAATCTCAGGACTTTAAATTCTTTCATCTCTCCCTATGCCCGGAATCTGGGTGTGGTGTTTGACGATTCCTTAAAATTTGATAAACAAATTAGTGCTGTAGTAGGTTCTAGCTTCTTTCGTCTTTGTTCTCTTTCTAAAATCAAGTCGGTTCTCTTAAAAAGCTCTCTAGAGGTTGCTATCCATGCCTTTATTACTTCTCGGCTGGACTAATGGAACTCCCTCTACTTTGGTATATCTAAGGCACAAGTCTCTCAGTTACAAGTGATTCAAAATGCACCAGTTTGATTCCTGAAGGGGTGTAAAAAGTTTGATCATGCCACTCCCCTTTTGCGATCATTACATTGGTTGCCAATCCACTCTCGAATTGAGTTTAAAATCCTGCTACTTGTTTACAAATCACTTAAAAATCAAGCTCCGCCTCATTTGTCCGATCTACTCCACTCCTACACCCCGGCGAGGGGACTAAGTTTAGAGTGCAAACTTCTCCTCTGGACCTCTAGAACTCGCTTAAAAACCATGGGGTCTAGAGCCTTTGAGGAAGCTGGCCCCACCCTCTGGAACAACTTACCAGTTCACATTAGAATGGCTTCCACTTTATCTGAGTTCAAGTCATCTTTTCTCTCTGGCTTTTAACATATAGTAATGTGTGGTTTTAAATGGTTTTATTCTATTCTACAGTTTTTTCCTTTGTTATATTGGTTTGATTAGTTTAATTTGTTTACTGACTTTTTATTTCAGGTATATATTATTGTTTGTTGTGCAGCACTTTTGTCGGCTCTGTTCCGAGTTAAAATGTGCTCTAGAAATAAAACTGAACTTGAACTTGAAGTCTAGAGTTAAAATAGAATATGTGACCATGCACCACAAAATCAGTCGTAAGTAGCATGGTAAGTATATTTGTAGCAATAGCCAAAAGTACATTTTATGGGTCAAAATAATTTTTATTATTATTGTTTTATGCCAAAAATCTTTAGGATATTAAGTAAAGATCATGTTCCAGATATTAAGATATTTTCTTACCGTAAATATATTAAAACTTAATTTCTGATTAGTAATATGCATAACTAAGAACCTCATTTGGACAACTTTAATGGCGAGTTTCTCAATATTTTGATTTATTTGCACCCTCAGATTCCAGGCTTTCAAATAGTTGTATCTCAATATTATACAATAATATTGTCCTATACTAACAAACCATACATCAATGGAAGCTCTTTTTCAAATCTCATTTTTAAAAAATTAACCCTTATGACTGGTTTTGTGGTCCAGGGTCACAAATGGTTATATAAAATGTCAATGTTTAGAACAAAGTTGTTCATAAACAGATTTTTTTTTTTTTTATTCGAGTGATGACGATAAGTTAGTGTTAAATTTGTATTGAAGGAATATTTAAAATATTGATTGCTTTATTTTTCAAAGTCAAGAGTCAAAGGCTATATTGTATTGTGTTTTTTTTTTTTTTTTGTTATCAGTTATAAATCTTTCTTTATGATGTGATGATAAAATAAAAAATGTTTTAAAAGTTAAAAGCCAAAAGTCTCCCTCTCTCAAGTACATGTCAAAAATTCCCAATATATTCTTTCTTCTTCTTCTTCTTTTTTGTGACATCAATTTAAAGTGTATGAGACAGCAGGAGCAGGATAATGGAACACCCCCATTACTTCACAACTGGCTGGACTGTGGGAGACAGGGTCTGTCCTGTTAATGCAAGTTAATACAAGGGTGCCAAATCAGGTGTTGATGTGAACTCCTCTGCTACAGAAAATGAGAATATCATCACTGGGCCTGGCACATGGGACGACCCTGATTGAAAACAGTGCATAGACTGAGGAGTGAGAAGATAAAAAAAAAAAATTCAGATGCTGGAATGTGATTTTGCCTTGTGCTGTTTCTGAAAAGATTTTTTAATCTCCTGTCAGATAGTATAACACCACCACCTGCTGTATCTGTTTTCAATTCTATCCAAGATCTATATATATATATATATATATATATATATATATATATATATATATTAACTAACTAAATGAACACAGAGACCTCAATACTTGGCACATAATACACAATGACGGTAACAATCAGTGAATAGTCATTTTGAGTAGAAAATAGATGTTACAAAATAGCAAGTTACTTAACCCAACAACAAAAGCAACCATAAAACAGTGTAAATACATCTCGAAAACAGAAAACATTAAACCTTATTCATTATTCATGCCCAAGTGCATGATGGGAACAACAGGATCATGACTTAGATACTTACTTAAACAGTCTTTGTAAAAATAACAAACAGTTCCAAGTAAAATATACTTATAAGTTCAAATTTTTAATTCTACAAGCTTAAATTGAATACTAATATTGAATTTACTCTTTTTTTATTCTTGCCTGAACTCACTTATTCAATGTAGAAACTGCTTTAGTTTTTCTGTATTATTTACTTCAACACAAAATAATTTTTATTAGTGTGGATGTTTCAAAGTGATTTTTGTAATTTTGTCAGATAACAAATATTCTATTTACTTGCTTGAGAAACATTCCGGTAAACGCTGGTAATAGGGATAAAAACTGCTGAGATTTTTTTTTTATCGCTTTACAGGTTATAATGGGAATTGTTGGGTTTTAATGAACACTGTAATGGACACTGTTGATCTCTACTAGTAATTGATCACCTACTGTCGGTGGCTTGTTAAAACCACTAAATCCCAATGAAACATGTCCCACAAGACACTACTGGAAAACATTTTTTAATGGTTAAAATTTGATGGTTTGCAATGTTTGTAATGGTATTTGTAGTGGAAACAATTAGAATTTCTGTGATGTTTTCTATTGTTCTTTTCAGCAGGGAAGTGAAAAGAGGAGACAATTAGCTTACATTGTAAAGCATTCAAGCGAAAACAAACCTGAAAGAGACATCAGGATTGTAGTGCATTCCAATGAATTATTAATGAGTATATGTCATTTTACAGCAGAATACAAAGGGAAATGGAAATTATGGTAACACTTTAGTTCAGGGACCAATTCTCACTGTTAACTAGTTGCTTATTAGCATGCCTATTATTAACACATTGGCTGTTTATTAGTCCTTATAAAGCACATATTCTGCATGACCATATTCTACATCTCTATTCCTATCCAACACCTAAAATTAACAACTACCTTATTAACTATTAATAAGATGGAAATTAGGAGTTTACTGAGGCAAAATTCATAGTTAATGCTTTGTTAATACGAGAATTGGATCTTAAAATAAAGTGTGACCAAAATGATCATGAGGAAAAGAAAGCAGTGGACTGAAAATAGCTATGTCACGTTAAAATACCATGCATTATATTATTGTCCTGATGTCTGAAAATAGAACATAGCACATTTATAGTTCATTCAGTTAACTTTATTATTAGAAATGATTTGTTTCAGGCTTGTTAAGTGGCATTTCCCCAAACCGTAAGTGCCTCCCATAGTTCCTCAGTGGATAACAACAAGCTATTTAAAGCAAATCTCAACACCAGAGTCTAATTTGTTACCCTATTTAGTTTACTGGTTATGTCAGTAACTATTACTCACCTGAGGGCACCATCATCATCTTATGACATGCTGCCATTGTTGCTGTTTTTTGGGGTGAAAACATGTCTAAGCCACCCATTTCATTACAGTAGCTTATCCACAACACATCTCTACACTCTTAAAACTAAAGGTGCTTCACGATGCCATAGAAGAACCTTTTTTTGTCTAAACGGTTCCCTAAAGAACCTTTAACATCTGAAGAACTTTTCTGTTTCATAAAAGGTTCTTTGTGGCGAAAGAGGGTTCTTCAGATTATAAAAAGGTAAGAAAGAGATGGTTCTCTAAAGTACCTTTGACTGAATGGTCCTTTGTGGAACCAAAAATGGTTCTTCTATGGCATCGCTTGAAGAACCTTTTAAAGCACCTTTGTTTTTAAGAGTGTAAATGCAAAGACTTTCCAGCACAAGTTCTAATGTTTTCCAAGAATATTGAAAAGAACAGGATTCAGACAGAGGAGGCTGTTTAAACCAAGCGTGACATTTATTAAACTTTTTTTGTATTGACAAACAGATATGATGATGGAATCATTTAGGCGTAACAGACTGAGGAGCCACACAAAAAGGAACGTTTGAGAGATAGTTGGAGACAGTGGACCAACGGCAGGAAACACCTGTGTGGGTTTCAATTTAAAAAAGAACAACGATGAAATAAAATTGGCATTATGTTGTATCATCATTTGAAGTGTCTTGATCACCTGAAGAAAAGGAAGAGAAAAAAATTAACAATTAACACTAATAATATTCAATTCACATGCATCAAGATAAGACTCAAAATGCTTTATAATGTGAAATGATTTGAAGTAAACACTTAACGGTGAATGCACAACTAATAAATAAATAAAGCATTGAGGAAAAAGTGGGAAAAGCGAGTCATACCTGTTCAGCCAGCCATGATGTGCTTTACAAAAGCTGTGGGAAAAACAGAAAAATCTAAATCAGTATTCTGTGCCAATGTATATATAGTTTATACTATTCTGAGCCCAATTTTCTACAATTTTTTACAAAGTCCTGCGTATACAGTTGCTGTTCTAGACACATCCGAGGTCAATTATACTAGATGAGACAACATTGCCATCTAGAGGTAAAGAGCACAATTGCATTCTGTCCTCATTATCACTTCCACTTCATAGACATGAACTGTGATTATATCAGTCTAGTGACAGATGCTGATTTATAAGGTAGCACATACTGTATTAGTGGCCATGCTGACATTGACTGAAGCAGCTGAATGTAGCAGGTGATGGAGGTGTAAAAGCGTGTACAAACTCACCTTCGTAGTTTATACAGCCGTTCGCATCCTCCTGTCCAGCCATCAGCTGCTCAACCTCGTCTTCCTTCATCTTCTCACCTACGGAGAAGACACAAGCACATATTATCACTAGAGCTTTACAGTGCTCTACATGAAAGCAGGACTGGCTTCTCGTGACCGTTCTGTGATTATAAAGTGTCAGTTTGTCATCCTGTCTTTGGAGTCGCTAGTCTGATGCCAGTGAATTTTTAACCCTGGACCACAAAAACCGTCATAAGGGTCAATTTTTTGGAATTGAGAAAGCTGAAAGCTGAATAAATAAGATGCACTGATGTATGGGACAATATTTGGCTGAGATACAACTATTTGAAAATCTGCAATCTGAGGGTGCAAAAAAATCTAAATATTGAGAAAATCACCTTTAAAGTTGTTCTTAGCAATGCATATTACTAATCAAAAATTTATTTTTGATATATTTACGGTAGGAAATTTACAAAATATCTTTATGGAACATGATCTTTACATAAAATCCTACTGATTTTTGGCATAAAAAAGAAAAATCTATAATTTTGACCCATGTATTGTTGGCTATTGCTACAAATATAGTTGTGCTACTTAAGACTGATTTTGTGGTCCAGGGTTACATTTGTAGTTATGGGGTATTTGCTTTTTTATAATTTAGATAAAAACTGTTGTGATGTTTCTTGTTTGCACTGATAATTATATTATATTATATTATATTATATTATATTATATTATATTATATTATGCTGAATATATTATATATATACAACACCTCCAGTCAAAACTTTGATTTTGAGGAATTAAAATTGTTTAACTCACTTGATTCAATAAAAATACTGGAATCTTACAAAGTTTGCTTTTTAAGAGAATTTATCTTGCTTTAAGGAAAAATAAAGACAAAAAATAAGAAAATTAGTAAAATTAATAACTGAAAGTTAAAAATAAACAACTTTTTATTTCAGCTAGTTTCCCAGGTAAAAAATATTATTTTAATTTAGTTTAACTTGATGTACTAAATTACTAATTTACTAAAAAATACTAAAACTGAAATAAAATGTACAAACATAAATTATATATATATAAAAAAACTGGTTCGAAACTATAATGATACCTCATTGATACAGTATTATGGCTAAAAAAGAACTTCCGTGAATTTATTACAGGAATTTGTGTATATGAAAGAATATTAAATTAGTTTATATTATTTTTAGATGTTAAAGCTTACCCAGGGTAGCGAGGACGTGTCTGAGCTCAGCACCCATAACTGTTCCATTGCCCTCTTTGTCGAACACTCTCAGGCCCTCAACAAAGTCTTCAAAGGTGCCGCGGTCTTTGGCCTTGCAGATGTGTTGATGCATGGGCAGGAACTGATCGAAATCCAGCATCTTTGAATTCATGTCTGCCAACAAAAGAAGCAAGATGAATCTCTGTGGCATGATCAGAACAGTTTGGCTCTTGGCATTTGAGAGCGGGCAGTCAAACATATGTTCTTTTCAGATTTATAGGCCGTGGAAGTCTGATTTTGTCAGGTTCACTGTCTCACCTTCAGCTTTGGGTTTGCCTAAGACGTGCATAACTTCAGCGTTGGTGGGGTTCTGACCCAAAGCCCTGATCAGATCTCCACACTGAGCGAAGGTGATTTTCATCTCGTTGGTTGGCGTCCTGTCAAACAGTTGGAACGCATCCTTGAAATCTGCAGGGAAAAAGACAGTCGGACTTGAGTTTCTCACTCTCCAACAGACGTAAACCCTCTACGCTGCCCGTGCTTTAGATCACTGCTAGTTTGAAGTCTCTGTTAGATCTCTGTCCTGAAAATATGGTTTTGAGTTTTTATTCTATTTCATTTCTTTACTTTTTGCCAAACTCAAAACTATCTGCTGTGGTGACCCCTGTTTGGGTTTCTTTCTTCTGTTGAACACAAAAGAAGATATTTTTTAAAAATGTTAGTAACCAAACAGCTGACCATTGACTTTCACAGTGTGGGAAAAAAAAAAAAAATACTATAGAAGTCAATGGCTACCATCAACCACTTGGTTACCAACATTCCTCAAAACTGACCACATGATTTGTATAATCTTAGAAGTGTATATTTCTGCCACATGTACATTACTTTGACAGATTCACCTCTAATAACTATGGAAGCCTGTTTCCATCAAGGATAAAAAAAAAAGTTATTTCGACTTCTCACAATTCTGACTTTTTTTCTCATAATTGCATCATACAAATTCGCAATTCTGACTTTTTTTCTCAGAATTGTGTGACTAAACTCACGATTACGAGTTATAAAGTCAGAATTGTGAGATATAAACTCGCAATTCTGTGAACATATCAATCTTTTTTTTCTCGCAGTTTATATCCTACAATTCTGACTTTTTATCTAGCAATTCTGACTTTGTAACTCGCAGTTGTTAGTTTATATCTCAGTTATTTCTCGCAATTGCAAGAAAGAAAGTCAATTGTGAGATAAAAATTAGCAATTACCTTTTTTTTCAGTGACAGAAAAGGGCTTCCAGAAATAACAGATCATTCTTAGTTGTAATCTATAAACATTAATTTTCTGCAAAGCTGCTTTAAAACTATATATATTGTGTAAAGCACTTTACAAATAAATGTAAATCAAACTGTAAGAGAGAGATAAGGTGCAAACTTAATGTCAATAAGGTGCAAAAAAATCTGTCTATGTTGATTTTTTATTATAGTATATAGTATACTATGATATAAAATTATACTATTAGTTAGGCTTTAAATATAAAAAAAAATATTTAGAAGCTAACTGTATAAGACATTAAGACTTGTTTTAAAAAGAAAAAAAAACATTTTGAATAAAAAGTATTTTTTTAAACTTTGGTTTAGGTATTTTTACTTTAAACTGCATATAATAAAATAACAAAAACCTGAATAAATTTGAATTTATTTATTTATTTATTTGAGTATAAGCAATAGCAGTGTAGTTTAACACATGAGTTATATGCTCTAAATGTACTTTTTAAGTTAAAGTAATATTGAAATGTGTCCAAAAATGTGACTTACCCTCAATCTGCTCAGCAGTGAATTCAATCTGCCAAGAAAAAAAAAAAAAAAATCAAATAATAAATAATCATGCACAAAAGTTTAATAAATTGCAAACAAGACTATAATGGGATTACATGACTATTAATGCTCAGGTCCTCTTTGTCCTCCAGGGCGTGACCCTTGCTCCGGACACATGCGGCTGTCAAATGTCTGCACACTCACCCGGCTCTGGTTACTCAAACTCAATCCTGTTTGTCCTGTGACTCATTGTCCAAAAGAATTTATGAGCAACCTTGAGCCAGAGGGTGTGTGTGGCCCTGCGGGTGTACACCCGATACCCCTTTTGTCATTTTAGCACAAACTATTACCAGCTGGCTTAGACAGTGATTGAAGGCTACAAATGCATGACACTGACAGGATGCTTTTTATGGCCTTAGGAAATGGGAAAATGCCAAAAGATGAAACAGTTGCTTAAAATGATATTGCGACCTAACAGTGCAACTGGATTTGCAAAGGCAAGAATCGTTAATGCATATTGAAACGTTACAAAATCATTGCCACTGGATGCAGGAAATTATAGGGCTACTGTAAATGATGGATCTCAGTACTCAGAGCTCATTAGAAATACTGCATCTGTTCTATGCACTTTTCTTAAAAAAGAAATTGTGAATGTGCGAAGCCTTCAGAATTAACAATACCGTACAGTTTGGGTGGTCCATTCTGGAGCAGTGTAATCAAAATCACATTGTGTGTGGCCTAAACCTCAATGGTTTGGAACATATATTATGGCTTCTCCTAACCCCAAATTTTCAGACTATGGAAATGGGGTGTAGAGTGGCAACGCTGACCACTAAAACTGCTCCTCTGAAACTCAAGCCATACTGTCAATTTTCCACCATTACATTAGGAAATCCAAATATTTATTAACCTGCAAAAAACGGAAGGTTTGGAACGTGATACGCCACTGGGTATTACTGATGATATGTTGTATTTATATGTTTTGTGTTTAAATATGCTGAACTTCTGCGAGTGGCTAAAACATTTGGATGTGGGAAAGACAGAATGCCGGATTCTCAGACAATAACAAAACAAACACTGACAATTGTTTAGTTCGAGCAAATGGCTTTTCAAATCAATTCCGAGCCCTGCAGATTAAACAAATATGTATGCCAAGCGGTGACTGTGGAAGATAGCATTCGGGGATGCTCAGCCAATGAATCTGCAGGTCATTCTTTTGGACGCACTACGCCCTTGACATCAAATGGTGCCTCTGATGTTGCTCAAAATAGCTCATGGGCATCAATGAAAGCAACAAGAGCAGAGCAGTTGTCTGTGAGAAGGTAACATTTGTCATCAGGACATTTAATAGAGAAACTGATTTCAAGACACTCTGCATTCTTAAAAAGAGAGCAGTGATGCCATAGAAGCATTTTTGGTTCCTCAAAGAACCTTTTAGTGAGCAGTTTTAGTGACCACAAAACCAGTCTTAAGTAGCATAGGTATATTTATAGCCAAAAATACATTGCATGTATTTCTTTTATGCCAAAAATCATTGGGATATTATGTAAATATCATGATCCATGAAAATATTTTGTAAATTTCCTACCATAAATCTATCAAAACAAAATTTTTGATTAGTAATATGCATTGCTAAGAACTTAATGTGGACAACTTTAAATGTGATTTCCTCAGTATTTAGATTTTTTTGCACCCTCAGATTGTAGATTTTCAAATAGTCGTCCTATATCTAACATATCACGTCAATAGAAAGCTTATTTATTCAGCTTTCAGAATCCAAACTGACACTTATGGCTGGTTTTGTGATCCAGGGTCACATTTTCCTTGGTGTAAAGAACATTTTGATCAGCTAAAGAACCTTTTGTGCAATGGAAAGATTCCATGGACGTTAAAGGTTCTTCATGCCAATAAAGAACTTTGCAATCTTGAATGAATACAACTCAGATGCCAATCTGTCAAGAGAAAGTGTCTAAAGTCTTTGGTCAGAAGTAGCAGGAATGTTAGCTCATTTAAGTTTTAATTTTCACTTGGTCTTCATCCTAATTAATAGGAAAACAGAAGACTTGTTGCTTGGTGTAAACCAAATGGATCAGAAGTTACACATATCCTAGTCAGACTAGACAGCATGTTCAATTTGATAGCAGTTTCAGGTTATCTCAGTTTTCAATTATAAGTTCTATTTCCAGTTTTTGGCATCTGAACACTGATAGTTTGCAGTCTCCCCTGACTAAAAACTATGCAAATAAAATTCAAGTCCATCTCTTGCAACAATTTAGATGTCAGTACCTTGACTTCAGCTGCGTTAAACTCTGGCTCCTTGGGGGGCTCGGGCTCTGGGGGCTTGGGTGCAGCTGCTGGTTTGGGCTCTTCCTTCTTCTTGGGGGCCATGTTGATGGTTACGAAGCAACACAGAGGGATGGAGACAGCACAGGGTCAGACACACTCTGGGTACAGGACTCCATGCTGCTGGAGGCCTCTTTATCCTCTGTCTGACAGGTATGCCCTGCCCCCTTTTGTCCCAGGAAGGTGCCAAATACAAAGAGGAACGCCGTAAAAGGACATGGCCAATGGCTTCTATTTGAGACACATTGTCTTCTCACAACAGACGCTCTCGTCCATCTGTACTGGGCCGTAAGGGCTAAAGAGTTTGTTAATTTAGCTAGAAAATCAGGATTGTGGATTTTAGTCAGTAAGAGATACAGATCAGACTTGGGTTCTTCATAATGCATGCCACATCTCTTCTGAATACAGTTTTTCAGCTGTTCAGGAATAAATTCAGGAATCAGGGTGTAAACTAGTACATCTTTGGTTTTCCAAAGAACTGTGTGATTCTTTTATGAATTTAGGCTGTAAACCTTTTTATTTCTAATACAACTTTTTAAGAGTGTATAGAGGTAAATGATATGCATTTCATAGCTGAATGCAGATAAGCAATATATGGTGCTACAAGCGGCAGATTATTACTCATCAGTATTCATCTACAAGATACTAAAGCTCTGATGGATTTCCTGCCAATCAAAAAGTAATAGAAAAGCTCATTTCTATAGCAAATGGAGCAGAACACTAATTAAAACCAAGTTAAAGTGTGTCTAAATAAATAAATAAATATGTACATACCTAATTAACTTCAGAGAATTTTCCTGGGTCTTGCCAAAAATAAATGTTATTAACTAGATATTTTCCAGACAGTGTGAAACAACCTTTTAAACAGTAATTCATAGTATCCGTAACAGCTAAATCTAAATTGGCTGAAGAAAGCAGTCAATAAAAGAAACTGGTGTACCTGGGTAAATTTTACAAAAAAATATTTTTAAAATAATATTTTGCATGCAGGCCATCAGAACTTTTTGTAGTGTGACAAAAAAAATTTTTCATTTTTTTTTTGATTATTATAAAATTATAATTACAACAATTTTTGCAGTTATTTTGATTAAAGACATTTTGAACATGAGTTCTTTTTTGCATGACAATAATGTAATTAAGATCTTATTAAAAAGAGTATTAATAATATTGCAGTATAGACAATTTGTATCGTTCTAATATATATATATATATTTCTACATGGACAATTTGGAGTATTAACTCTTAGATGTTTATTTTTTATGTTTTAATTTTATTTTATTTTTTACTTAGTGAGTTTTTTTAATCTGATTTATTGCTCTGAGGTTGTTTTTCCTGGGCTCAGATGACTCCCTGATTTCCCCATTTTAGTATCAACAGTGCCTCTGAAGTTTCTCATAAAAAGCCGTAAGAGAAATAAAAGTACAAACAAATGTGACCCTACTGTATGTGACCCAGATGTGATAATTCCTACTGTAAATATATTAAAACTTAATTATTGATTGGTAACATGCAAGAACTTCATTTGGACAACTTTAAAGGCGATTTTCTCAATATTGTTATTTTTTGCACCCTCAGATTTGAAATTTTCAAATAGTTGCATCTCAGCCAAATATTGTCTTGCTATCCACACAAACCATACATCAATGGAAAGCTTATTTATTCAGCTTTTGTATTATGTATAAATCTAACTTTCGAAAAATGTACCCTTATGTGGACCTGGGTCACAAATGAGAATTAAGAAAGTTCTGAGAGAAGAGTCAAAACATTGGAGATCTATTGTCTTACTGTAATCTCACTTAAGACTCCATTATAGTAATATTTTTTAATTGGTCCTCTTTTCTTTTCTTTCTTTCATCTTATTTTCACCTTTAATCCCAGGGCTGTAGGAGGAGAGACAGGAAACAATGGGAAAGGTGAGAAGAGACTCATGGTGTCTGAGGAGCAGCTGTGCCACGTGTCAGAGCACTGCCCGCATAACTAAGTGGGGATTGTCTTATACGTCGCATTTAGGTGTCAAATTTTGGTCACACTTCAGTTTGGAGACCAATTCTCCCTATTAACTAATTATTAACTACAACTTCTGCTTCAATAAACTCCTAATTTGCTGCTTAGTAATAATTAGTCATGCAGTTCCCTTTACGAAAAAGAAGTTTATTCAAGTGTGCTATTAGTATACTTCTTTTAAACTAAAAATAGGAAAGTATACTTTTAGTCTACTTCTCAGAAATGTGCTTTATATACTTCTCAGAAATATACTTAAAATGACATGTAAGTATACTTGACTTATACTTTAAAAATCTAAATATATTTGAGCTCTACTTGTGCTTTGACAATCTGTGTTTTCATTGTTATACTAGAGGCGCTATTGCACATCTTCTGTACAGAATTTCCGAAATACAAGTAAAGAAGAAACCGAAACAACAGATGCTTTCACGTGTAATATAACACAATTGTCAGGCATAAAACAGCATAGTAAAAATTGAAGTAAAAATTGCAAGATATATATAAGCTCAAATGTAACACTCACACACTAGAGCCTGATAGTTGTTGGATAACCCTTTTTTCTTTGTTTGTTAACATGAGGCATTTCTCTTGTAAAACAATTTGGCTTGTATTTAAATATAGGTCATGATTTCCTCATTATAATCATTGTATAAGTAATCACTGCCTGCACTAAATGATTTTAAATATGATAATGCATGCAATCTCTTAGACTGTGTGGAGTGAAATGTATGAGAGTAAAATAATAACACTGAATATGAAATTCAACATCTATATAAGAGTTAAACGATGAGGAAATTGTTTAAACATTTGATGTTCTTGTAACTTTACCTTCATCTATGAGAAACATTTTAGATGTTGACGCTTTTTTGTACATCTGATGTCTGATGCTAAAATTAAAATTTCCAGTAAGTATTTCTGAAAAAGTCCTGGTACAAAGTCTTAGTGCCAAAGGACCACCAACAGCTCTTAAGTGTTGCAAATGTAAGGAATCACAGCTGATTCAACTCAAGGGTTTGATGATAGCTTGACAAACAAGATCAGCTGTTAACTGATTTGTTGTTGTTTCCACAGAGCAAACCTGAAGTGTTTCATTTTGTACAAAACAATTTGCACTGCTTGATGACTAATAATCAATTAAGCAATGTTTTTACCACTTTAATTTATAGAGATAGAGAAAATATGAATGATAAAAACATGTATTCTCTACAAAATGTTGCAATTTACAGTAAATGCATCTTCAAAATGGCAACAATGCTCTATAGAAGATATAACAGTATACATTTTAATTAAAGCCTTTGTGCATAACTCATTATTAAATTGTAGCTGTAATGCATTATATGTTTTCATAAATACTTGTAAAACATTTGATGCATTATAATAAATGAAGGTTTGTTTATCATGTTTTAATGCATTTAACTTTCTAAAGGTGTGGCAATGAATAGATACGTATTATTGTGTATTATAACTGTGGTGACAATTAATCATGACACCATTTTTTTTTTGTATACAAGGTATAATAATGGATTCATTTAAAAATGCTTAGAACAACACTACTTTAAAAGGTTTTAAGGGGAAAAAAATGATAAAGGACCCTTGACCCCATTTTTAACCAGCAGATAAAACAATCAGAATATAAGCACAATATAATATAATTAGTATTTCCACTGAACACTATTTTTTTACTGGTTTTAAGTGCTTATATGCGACCCTGGACCACAAAACCAGTCTTAAGTAGCACAGATATATTTGTAGCAATAGACAAAAATACATAGTATAGGTCAAAATGATTAATTTTTCCATTATGGCAACAATCATAAGGGTATTAAGTAAAGATCATGGTCCATGAAAATTTTTGTAAATTTCCAACTATAAATATATCAAAACTTAATTTTTGATTAGTAATATGCATTGCTAAAAACTTCATTTGCACAACTTTAAATGCAGTTTTCTCAATATTTAGATTTTTTTTGCACCCTCAAATAGTTGCATCTCATCTAAATATTGTCTTATACTAACAAACCATACATCAATGTAAAATCTTTCAGAAAACTGACCATTATGACTGGTTTTGTGAAACCAGAGAAATTGACATAATGATTACTGATTCTCAGAACCTCCAAAAAAGCCATTTTTGACACTTCTGTAAACTTAATATGAACCTGCCACAGAAGGAAAGAACCGTGTGCCGGTCGTGGGTATAAATGGCTCCAGGTTTGCATAACAACACAGCCTGTGTAAAGACTATATCAGGTGATCAGCGCTGAACACATTTTAAACATGCCTGCCATGAGAGCACAGAAGACAGGCCTGTAAACCATGCAAGATCTGTTTGGAAAGTTATTTTGGCAGCGACCTGTTGTTCACTTGGTATGAACCCTGGGAGGAGTGCAGCTGAATTACAATGACAATTGTCATTTGACCCTCTCTGAAGTGACCTTCACGTCTAAAAGCAGCTGCTTGGGATCAGCAAACAATTTACAAAGGCTGTTATGCAAAGACAGTGAAAAGCAGCATGCATGCAGAGGAGAACAGAAGCAATTAGACTGACCAAAAGAGAATAGTAACATCTATTGCTACTCAGTTCCAATCTGCAGTCATGGCTAAGCTGAAACACTCTTTATAAATCTAACTCCCATGAAAGGAAGAGGTCATTGTGTATGGTCACATACTGTAGTTATAAAAAAGCACACATGAATCAGAGTTCTCAAAGCTGCTCATTGTTCAAACTAATGATTTTACAGCTATATATCATTTCTTCTGATCTTAATCCTCACACTATAAAATGTTTCAAATTCTTACATACAGCATCCAATCTCTAAAGGTTTAACAAAATCATAATAAAGATAACATAGCTATAACACTTTTTTAGGGTAGAGAGCATAAAATCTCATCTAAACACTTTTGAAGATTTGCTATGCTGTTTT
The DNA here is from genome assembly GCF_049309525.1 of Garra rufa. Lineage (NCBI taxonomy): Eukaryota > Metazoa > Chordata > Actinopteri > Cypriniformes > Cyprinidae > Garra > Garra rufa. The sequence goes on from NC_133370.1 coordinate 46,228,064, forward strand.
TAATCTTGTACTGTTGTTTCAACATTTGTGAGATTTCTCATCGAAACAGTTTTGAGGTTAACTGATCTAAATTTGTGTCCATAGAATATAGTGATCTATGACACTGAGTTAAGCTCAATATCTTTTTATTTATTTATTTATTTATTTGTGGTCACATTACTGATTTTATATTTGTGGAGTAAAATGTATAGTTTTTATTTTGAAGTAAAAAGATATCAGAGTCAGACCTTTTGGCTTTAATTGGCACACAACTGCCCCAAGTGGCAGATTGTTGCTAGGTATTATTTTTAAATTGAATACTTATTGTAATTAATAGCATTATTATTTAATATTTCCATGAATTAGATGTACATTTCAGTCATCTTCAGAAATCACTTTTTATTAAAACCTATAATTAAGTGAAATAATTCAATGCAATATGCAATATGTTCAAATACAACATGGGCAATATATAATATTCATATATTGTATATCATATCACCTGAATATGTCATATAATAAATTTACCTAGCAGATGCATCTCTTTTACTGGGATTCTGTTTTGCCTGTCATCACTTATTAAATTTTAACTACATTGTTAAAATACAATTTTAAATAGATAAGTTGATTTAAATTTCACATTCATAACATTAAAATAAGAAAAATATTAATATTAATAATATTAATAACATCATTCTGCACAAGTTAAACTTATATCTAATGTTGCAATTTACAAGTAAATTGCAGTTGTTCTTGAGCATCTCGCCATAACTTACCCAACATAAATTGTACACTATACTATCAAAATATATAATTAGAGAGACATTTTATGTATAAAACACAATTATATTTAACTAATATTTCAAACTTGGATTAAATACACAGTTTTATGCTTTATTTTTTTATTGCACTGCACTGATCTACAGGCCATTGCCGCAGTTTGGAGAGGATCTGAAATTAATGTAAGCCAATTTGCATTGCCTCTTAAAACATGTCCTTGATGCTAGATGTAGATCTCCTCTATATAGCTTCTACAACAACAACGGAAACATGGAAAGTTGCTTTTATTTCAAAATAAAATTAAATAAGTGTTTTTCTTCCTGACTTTTGCATATCATGGCCACAGTGATTGCTACTCTATTTTCTGTAGTTACTGATCCAATATCCTCCTTTCTTTATATGCACTTAAAATGACAAATGATCATGAATATTATGTGTACTTATTGAACAGACATTAATATTTCAGTCATCAGGGGTACAAAACTAGAAAGAGAGAAAACACATACTAGATGTGTTCATAAACAGACTGTACAGATAATAATAAAAAAAACATATAAACAGATATTATAATATGAGGAAATAATGTCTTAAAATCTGATCAGAAGACTCTGAGATATACTTTAGATATGTATACTTTAATAGGGAGGTGGACTGTGAGGTGTAGGTCATTAAGGCAAATTAAAATCAAGAATACATGAATCCAATGCAAAACCTGAGTGCTACAGTTTGCTGTAGACATTAACCCTAGAATAAAATAAAACAAAAACAAGAAGAAAAAAGGCTACAACAAATGGCTGTACATACAAATGGAAACAGGTGGCAGTAACAAGTGAGACTAACTGGTAACCAATGAAACAAACCCAAGCACAGGAAAAACACACAGGAAGTTAAAACAGAAGAAATTGGAATATTATACAAAATAAAAGTCTTAGTTGGTTTAAGCTAGAAGCTATGACCAGACTTGAAGACTAGGTAAAACCAGCAGGATTGGCAGAGTTTAGTTTTGTATCTTCAGATATTAGACAAAGCTGAAACCTAATGCTTACATTTAAAAGTGTAATCTGGCATTTTCTAACTGAACGAACGAACAAATTAATTAATACGTTTTTAACTAGCTAGTTAGTTAGTTAGTTAGTTAGTTAGTTAGTCAAAGTCAACTTTATTGCCAATTCTGCCACATGTACAGGACATACAGAGAATTGAAATTGCGTTACTCTCAGACCCATGGTGCATACAAGTAACATTAAATACAAACAGTAACATTAAATACAAAGGTAGAATTAAAAAAAATATGAATAAATACAAATAAACATATAATATATAAAATGAAAAACACAATATACAAGTAAGGGCACATGGTAGAGAGTGCAAACCATGGTTACCATAGTTAGTTGGTTAGTTGGTTAGATACCAGCACACTATGAATCTATGAGTATTATGGGCTGCAAAGGTCACATTTTGTATTTGGTTGTATTTATTATGATGTTTATCAAACAATGCCAAATAAATACTTGAAATTTTTATTGACATGTTATAGGCTATTTATAGCATACTGGTTTAGCATATCATCAAAACACAATAATTTATGAGATCAACTATGTTTTTTTCTTTTTTTTGAGAAAAAACCTATGGATTTTGAGAACATACATTAGAACATGCATTAGTATTTTATATTGTGATACAATGTTGATTAGCGCTGCATTTTGAATATACCTTACTCTTATGAAATTCCAAAGATGGCTTAATGAACACAAATAAACCATAGGCTGTCAAAGTCTTAATTAAGTTTTACGTTTTAATTGTGTTAAAAGCTCACTAGAGTATTATGAGAGAGAGTTTGACTAAGCGAGTGTGATTACCTGCATCTGATACAGCAGTCATTCTTTAGCTCAATCTCATATTCACAATCAATCATTAGTTTGAATATCCAATGAGAAAAGCAATAGGTTCTTTGTCATCCTATCCTTTCAACTGTTAAGGGTGATTTCCGATGACAGTGCTGCTCAGTGCATTTGTTGGTTGTGTCTTACAAGCTGTTGAAAGTAGAAATAACTTCTGTTTCAGTCTCTTTCAATATAAAAGTCTTTACTGCTGACTTGTAAAAACAGCCTCTTATCGCCAACTAATGGCAGAACATCCACACTGTTTCCCAATACTAAATACTACTATTATTTATATAAAATATTATTATTCAATAAATAATATTTAGCAAACAACAAAAGCCATTATAAAAGTGGCTAGGTAATTCAGTCAAAAGTACAAAGGCAGCACTCTGGTATACAGCATTGAAGTTACAAAGTGATGAGATTTTGCCCTCAGCGAAAACTGTTTGCTCTGGAAAAAATTAAAGATAATGAACCCATGAGACTGGCAGTTTTGAGCAGATTTACTCAAAATTAAATCTTATGTTTAACCACTATAGAGATACCTGAGCGAGCTGCAAATTCCAGAAGATCTGGCTGCAGTAAGGCTGGTCTTGGTTCATGAGCTCTGAATGGCTGCTGACACCCTGGAGTAGAGTTGGGTTCGAGTCCACCTAAGTCGACTCTGAGTCCCGAGTCTTTAACCATTCCAGTCCGAGTCGAGACTGAGTCCAACTAAACACTACTGTTTGTCAGTATCTTAACCTTGTTTTAATCTTTACAACTAGAATAAGGCATTGACAGTTTAAATGTAACAAAAGCAAACCTCTATTGCATATTGCCATTTTGATTTTTGATTTCACACCATCTCATAATTAGTGTCCTGCTCAGCAAACTTAAAGTCATGTAACAGAAGTTATAGCATATGTATTGTGACATAATTCAGAGTGAAACTCTGAAAAATTATAGGGCAGGACAGGACTTGACTTTATTTGTTGTTATATAGTAAATGTATAAATTCAATTGGGTGGGTAGAAAGCTTAGTGAATGAGACCTGAGGAGCTGAGAATGCACCTCTTATCTCTGATTGTGGCATTTTACATATTTTTCCTTGGATGAAAATGAGGCTGTGAGGGTTAATTTTAGTTTTTAAGTAGCAGTCTGTGGAAGCCATGGAATAAGAGAATACAATTTGAGTTTATATTTCAAAATTCTGACTTTATTTTCCCAATTCCAAGATTATATCTCACAATTCTGATAAGAAAAGAATTTCTCCCTTTTCCCATCAGCTCAAAATCATGAGTTTATATCCCATACTTCTGACATTTTTCCCCTCAGAACTGACAAACTCACTACTGTTGAGTTAAATTGAGTTATAATGTCCGAAATACAACATATAAACGACCTATAAAAAATTCTGAATTGTAAGATAAAATAGTTAAATGTAATACAGGTCCTTCTAAAAAAAATTGCATATTGTGATAAAGTTCATTATTTTCTGTAATGTACTGATAAACATTAGACTTTCATATATTTTAGATTCATTACACACAACTGAAGTAGTTCAAGCCTTTTATTGTTTTAATATTGATGATTTTGGCATACAGCTCATGAAAACCCAAAATTCAAAAAATTAGCATATCATGAAAAGGTTCTCTAAACGAGCTATTAACCTAATCATCTGAATCAACTAATTAACTCTAAACACCTGCAAAAGATTCCTGAGGCTTTTAAAAACTCCCAGCCTGGTTCATTACTCAAAACCAAAACCAGAAGGCCATCATTGACACCCTCAAGCAAGAGGGTAAGACACAGAAAGAAATTTCTGAACGAATAGGCTGTTCCCAGAGTGCTGTATCAAGGCACCTCAATGGGAAGTCTGTGGGAAGGAAAAAGTGTGGCAGAAAACGCTGCACAACGAGAAGAGGTGACCGGACCCTGAGGAAGATTGTGGAGAAGGACCGATTCCAGGGACCTGCGGAAGCAGTGGACTGAGTCTGGAGTAGAAACATCCAGAGCCACCGTGTACAGGCGCCAGGTCAAGCCACTTTTGAACCAGAAACAGCGGCAGAAGCGCCTGACCTGGGCTACAGAGAAGCAGCACTGGACTGTTGCTCAGTGGTCCAAAGTACTTTTTTCGGATAAAAGCAAATTTTGCATGTCATTCGGAAATCAAGGTGCCAGAGTCTGGAGGAAGACTGGGGAGAGGGAAATGCCAAAATGCCTGAAGTCCAGTGTCAAGTACCGACAGTCAGTGATGGTCTGGGGTGCCATGTCAGCTGCTGGTGTTGGTCCACTGTGTTTTATCAAGGGCAGGGTCAATGCAGCTAGCTATCAGGAGATTTTGGAGCACTTCATGCTTCCATCTGCTGAAAAGCTTTATGGAGATGAAGATTTCATTTTTCAGCACGACCTGGCACCTGCTCACAGTGCCAAAACCACTGGTAAATGGTTTACTGACCATGGTATTACTGTGCTCAATTGGCCTGCCAACTCTCCTGACCTGAACCCCATAGAGAATCTGTGGGATATTGTGAAGAGAAAGTTGAGAGACGCAAGACCCAACACTCTGGATGAGCTTAAGGCCGCTATCGAAGCATCCTGGGCCTCCATAACACCTCAGCAGTGCCACAGGCTGATTGCCTCCATGCCACGTCGCATTGAAGCAGTCATTTCTGCAAAAGGATTCCCGACCAAGTATTGAGTGCATAACTGAACATAATTATTTGAAGGTTGACTTTTTTTGTATTAAAAACACTTTTCTTTTATTGGTCGGATGAAATATGCTAATTTTTTGAGATAGGAATTTTGGGTTTTGATGAGCTGTATGCCAAAATCATCAATATTAAAACAATAAAAGGCTTGAACTACTTCAGTTGTGTGTAATGAATCTAAAATATATGAAAGTCTAATGTTTATCAGTACATTACAGAAAATAATGAACTTTATCACAATATGCAAATTTTTTGAGAAGGACCTGTATGACACAGTCTGCTGCAGCAGGTTTACGCTGCTGTCACTTTAAGACCAGACGCATAGATCATATATTTTGACACATCTGAATTTCTCCCAACTGTTCAAATTCACTCAAGACAAAAACCGACTGCATTTGCATGAATACTCTCTAAGACGGTGCATTCTGACATTACTTTTCGTGTAAGTGTGTAGCAATAACATGCAAAAGAACTTAATTCAGCATTCGCACGCTGACTGAGAGGCATTTTCGGTGAGCACGCTACGGTGTGTGTGTGTGTGTGTGTGTGTGTGTGTGTGTGTATGCAAAGAAACCAGAAGGCAAGACTTTTAAACATGTGCCAATACTGAATGTCACTTTCGTAATAATACATCGAGTCAGTCAAATTTCCGTCAACTGTCCCTGGACTCGGCTGGACTCGGCAATAATTCCCGGGTCCGAAAAGCTTGAGTCCGAGTCAAGTCCAAGTCCGCTAAAAATTGTACTCGAGACCGGACTCGAGTCCGACTACAAGTCCAAGTACCCCAACTCTACCCTGGAGCATCGAAGCTAATTTTCAAATAGACACAGTTTTTATTAACAAGTGTAAGTGAAGTGTAAACAAGTACATTCTTGCCTAAAAAGTCTTAAAACTGCATTCCGTGACACAAAACAGTGTTATTTTTAAAATTATAGCAGATTTGGTCATCCGCCATGACACTGGCTGTGAGAAATACTGCATTGATACAAACACAGTGATACAAAGTGCTGTTATCACCCGAATATCACACTGTTATTAGTCAATCAGATTCAAGGAACAGAAAGAACTGTTGCATAAATGGTATTACATTATAGATTTTATGATTTCTATGAGTTATGAGTTTACTTTCTGTGGGATGGTAATGAGATACTTTAATGCTACATAAAGCTCTCATCGGACCATTTTGGGTACAAAAGGGGGGAAAACATCCTCTCTAAACAAATATCATAATCCATAGGTTTTTCTCTAAATTAGTATACTTTTGGAGTAAGCTTGAGGGAGTTAGCTAGGTAAAGGTTACAATGTGTAACACAACAGACAGCAAAAAAAAAATTGTGTGTGTGTGATGTCCCAAGCAATGTCACATCTGTGCTGGATAATGTTGTTTCTGGTGCTGATTTGAGCTCTTCTGTGCTTAGGCTGGTGGGGGCTGATGTTTGGTGTAAAGCCACTGATCCTGGCACAGCAGGTGGTGGGACATTTTCCAAAGATGTTATGTTACAGGGATTAACAGTTGCAGAAGGGAAGAGTGTCACCTACTGGCTCATTTGTGCTATTTGAGCTTTCAGACCCACTTGTGAATCTCCAAGAAAAAGTATGTTTGTGTCAGACCTAAAATATATCATAAAAAATATTTGTTAACCCAGTGTGAAGCTCTCACCAATTACTCAAGTGTCATTCTGCTGTAACTACTAGTGATCTTGTCCATTATTTTACAGTTTTTTACAATTACAAAGAAACATTTCTCAATACTTAGGTCACTTTTTCCAAAACTCCTCACACAGTGAGCACAACAGCAGTCTATGTGGCATAAACTGTGGAATCATTTATCACTGCTTTGGCACACAATGCATTCAGTGATTACAGCTTTCAAATTACATGAATTCTTCTCACTTGGACACAAACAAAACCAATCTCTATGTACCAAAAGGCCAATTTGCACATGTTTAGATACTCTCTTCAAAACCTAACATAATGCAAAAATGAATAAGACAGATATTTGCTACATTTCTGCAGTAATACCATGTTGAAATATATTCTGAATTTTAAAAAAACAAATACTATCAAAGCAATTTGATATAGCTGAACATCTACCCAAGTGTTAGTCTTTCAATTTCATTACCATCTATCCAAGGGGAAAACTTAATCTTATACTGGACTATGACATACTGCAGTGAATCATAAACAGAAGAAAGTTTCATGCTTGTTTTGTAAAGACATTTTTTCAGAAGCAAGCAATGTAAAATGCTTTATGTGTGAACAAAATGTGTTTGCTGCTTAAACTTAGCAAGTTTTATGTGAAAAAAAAAAAAGTTTGTAGTTTTGGTGCACTCTGAATGTAAAATGAACTGCTGTGCCAGTGTTGATAGTTGGTTTGTTGATTACAGTTTTTCCTCGATTGCTTAAACACATTTGCCCAGTCTGACATCACATTTTCAAAACAGTTAACACACAGGATAAAATTAAAGCTCATTGGCCAAAATGACTCATTTTGTTAGCAAAATGCTCTAACACTCACAAAACATGCAACATAAGCAAATATTTCCATCAAACACCACAACTTGGTCAAATTAATTTATTCTTTCAATCAATCATTACATGGATAACAAAATACAGCCATCAATATGCAATATAATACTTTACAAACTCAAATGGATACTGAAAAAAAACTACCAAAGGAAACTTATGGATGGAAATACTTTTTAAAAGAAATATATAATCTTTCACATTTAGTCCATTCTTTCTTGACGATTATGCCACAGGTTCTCATCAGCATTGCATTGAATGTGTTCCCTTGCAATGCACCGAGGGAAATACCTCCATGCATGGCGTATCCATCCCTGGCAGTCCTCTGCACCTATTGCCAGGCAACCAGCATTCATTGCCTCCAGGAGGGGCATCTGCTCATATGGCCGGTGATCATACACCTTCCACCTCCAAGCAGAGAAGAACTCCTCAATTGGGTTCAGAAAAGGCGAGTATGCAGGGAGGAATTGCATCATAATGAGGCAGTGCTGCAAACCATTCATTCACAAGGCGAGAGTGGTGGAAAGCCACATTGTCCCAAATTATGACATACAGCGTCATGCCAGGCCTCAACAGCCCTCTCTCTTCGGGTGGAATCAGGATTTCTTTCAATGCATCAAGAAATGTGATGAGGCGTTCTGTATTGTATGGGCCAATAGTTGGTATGTGGCAAAGAACCCCATCATTGGAAATGGCAGCACACATGGTGATTTTGGCACCCCTCTGACCTGGCACTGTGACAGTGGCCCTCTGCCCAATGATGTTCCTCCCGCGTCTCCTCACTTTACAGAGGTTGAAGCCGGCTTCATCCACAAAAATGAATTTGTGATGTGCCCCTTCAGCTTCAAACTCCATTATTCTCTAAGAAAAAGAGCAAATTCATGAAGGCAAATTATTCCAGTCACATGTAACTATGGTAAACAAGGTATTACAATAAAAAATCTGTACCTGCACATACTGGAATCATGCCTCCTTTACGATGTCAGAGTTTCTTTGAAATGGAACTCTGTACAGCTGCTTCATTCTGACATGGTTTCGTTTAAGGACCCGACCTATAGTTGCCAAACTCACAGTGTTTATATTTCTAAATGCTCCCTGATCTGCAATTACTGCTGCCTGGATTTCACGGAGTCTGATTGCATTGTTTGCCACTACCATATCTACAATGGCAGACTCCTGTTCAATACCAAATATCTTTCCTCTGCCACCAGTGTGTGGTAATGTGTGGATTCTATAAAGTAAAAGCAAAAAGCATGTCAAAATTGACATTACTGTATGACAGTCACATAAATTGGATTAATAAAACATCTGCATTACTGTAGACACAGTTTGTTCTGCTAACAGGGCAATGCAGTAAAGCTGAAATACACAGTGGTATACTGTACATTACAGTAACACTGTGAATTACCTGTTCTCATTCCGAAAAAGCCTGACAATAGATGCCAGAATGCTCCGACTCAGAATGGGCTGGACCCTTTGTCCAGCCTCTCTAAAGGACAAGCCATGATTGATGACATGGTCAATAATTGTTGCCCGAATTTCATTTGAAACTTGAGCTCGATTTTGTCCTCTTGCTGCTGCAGCTCCTCCACCACGCATACAAACTCCTCTTCCTCTGGCCCCTCTGCCATGGCCTCTTACTCTCCTTCCGTGCCTATGGCCTCTTTGATCCATGCTTGCAAATAACAATACAGAGGTGGCATCTTTTGTAGAGGGATGTTAATTGATTGCTGATTGAAGAGTTGTGCAAACAAGTTTCACACAGGTGCATTGGAGATTCATAATTATGCAAGTAATTTCTATCAGCTGTGAATAGATGTTTTCCTTTTGTTCAACACAGTGAATCCAATAGAGTTTGGGATCTTTCAATGAGATCTGTGGTGACTGTTTTGACAAAGGGTGTGAAAAATGTGTGAAACAAATGGAAAAGTGTTAAGGCATTTGAAAGAGAAGACTTCTCCTGTGCTAAGAATGTGATGAAGATCAAGTGAATACCAGTTTCACTGAGCGTATTTTAGCAAAAACTGTAATCTGAATTCATCAAGAAAGTTATTTTATCAACACCCTACTTGCATCTGAATCTCAGTTGCATCATTCTAAACTGTTTTAGTTTATATTTGACGTTGTAATTAGATATGGGATGAAAATGTTGATTCATCCCAGTGACTTGATTCTTTTAAATCCATTTATGAAGATACATTCAGATATGTTCATGATTCATTCAGTGATATTAAATATCTGCTCTAGTAGGTGGTGACAAACAAGAATTTTACCTGCGTGAACTACTGCACTGATTCGTACCAAACTGCAAACTGTTATACTTTATTAAAATTGTATAGATCTAGCATTGATCTTATAGGTTATAAGACCTGATTCGGTTTTTTTAACCCCTTAAGCTCTGCAGCTATTTGGGGGATTTCCGCTTGCATTTGGCCTACCTAAATTCAAATGGTTCCCCTATACACATACAATGGAGGAAATTAAAAAAAATGGTTTCATTGTATAGAAAACCTTTTAAACTACATAATATCAGTGTAATTCTTTATAAATAACATTATATAGGTTTCAAATATTACAATAAAAACAAAAAAAAACATAGGCGCTTTTTGATTTTTTTTTCAAAAGTTTTTTTTTGAAAGTCTGTAACTCAGGATTTAGGTGTCTCAGTTCTTTGCAAATTGTTTTGTTTGATTCCACTAGGTCTAAGAGGTTAAATTCATAAATGAAATAAACACCAACTAGATCATGCTGGTGAGATTTATTATTATTAATGTACATCATTTATAGAATTGTATATTTAAAAAAATAAAAACAAGCCAACAATTCTAAAGCACTTTTTGCATGCACATTCCCTCCTTGTTTGAAACAGACTCCATTATTGAAAGGTCTAAATCACTTAATGTGTCGATATGACTTGGCCTTCTCATTCAATTTTAAGATGCTTTACTGGCAATACCAATATTTTGGCATTTGCATTTGCTGCAAAAGTCAATTGGCAAAACCTCGATCACAAACTAATTCAGCAAGCCTTGGTGTATTTGTTCAATAAATCAAACCTAACAAAATGCTCCTTCACAGTCTGATCTTTAAGCTACTTTTATCCCATGTGGTAGTCAGTCTTTACAGGCAGAAAAGGCCACCAAAATTCACACTCTTTAAAATAGAGCTTTGAAGCGGAGGGAGTTCACTGAATGAGAAAACACACTCCTGTTATGAACATGAACAAGAATGACTTGTACACTTAGAAGATATATTCAAAAACACTGATTCATTTCTAAATGACACATCACTAATCAGATGAGCCTCACATTTGTCAAGCTCACCCAGCTCTCATCCAATCAATACTAATCCTATAGTGCACACATCTGTTTCAAATAAGTGCTTTTTTGATACTCCTCCTACAAATCTTTGTCCAAAATCAAAGAGGGGCATAGCAACACGTGGGAAAAAGAAGACAGAGTGCATAGGACCCAGAGGCTGAGAGGGGCCGACTGAGGTCTTCCCACCGCTGAATGTGAATTTGAGGGGGCCCCACAACAAATTCTGTGCAATGGGCCCAGAATCCTTAGTGATTTCACTGAATCAGGTAAGATGATCTTTGTAATGTTAGGTTAACATGCTAATCATTGGCCATTCTTTCTAATGTGGTTCTTCAGCTATCAGGTTAACAGCAAACTGTTCTCAAATGCTTTCCCTCAATATATAGTGCACCACAATAAGTGAATGAAAGGGCTCAGCATTGCACAAATATTTTACTATTCAGCAAAATATGTGCGTGTTCATTCTTACCTTGAATCTCATTTTAGCATCTAGACAAAATATGTTAAATGGTCACAAAACAAAGCTTTTTTTTAGATTTTAATATGTGCTGCACATCACAAGGAAGATAATGTCAGTGTCTGTTAATTACAAATTGCAGAGTAAAAATGCAAATGGCTGTGCATTTTTTTTGTTTTTATGTCTCCCATCTTTCTCAATCCATGCCCACTTTTATAGATTTATTTTTTTTTTTTTCAAATCTGTAGTGGAAACTAACTAGTGCTGAAATAGGAGGTTTCATGGTCCCAATCAGTAATTGAGTTTCCAATCTGAAGCTCTGTCAATCAACTCTTAGATGTTGCAACATTTATACCATTTCTATCATGCATATACATTCAATTTATTCCCTTACTTATGTTCAGGCCTGTATGTTGTTAATACAGTTTTTTCTTTCTTTCTTTATTTATTTGATGATATCTGTATCATTACTGGCAGCTCTATAACTGTACATACACTCTTAAAAAAAAAAAAAAAGGTGCTTCAAAAGATTCTTTAAGCGATGCCATAGAAAAAACATTTTCCACAAAGAACCACTCAGTCAACCATTTCTTGCTTTCCTTTTTATAATCTGAAGAACCTTATTTGCCACAAAGAACCTTTTGTGAAACAGGAAGGTTCTTCATATGTTAAAGGTTATTTATAGAACCATTTATTCAAAAACGTTCTTCTATGGCATCGTGAAGCACCTTTATTTTTAAGAGTGTATGAAAATGATGAATAAACTAAATTTGTTGTCTCTCAAAACTCTGTATTCATTTTTGTGTACATATGTGCAAGACTTATATATGCAAATAAGTTAATGTACATCATTCAAGGGGGCGCTATATGCCCATGTTCTAGCTTTCACCCCAAACGGGCTGTGACGTTTTTGGCAAAAAAAAAATTGTGTTATTCTGTTAAAACAATAAAAATAACAATGCTTGGGAGAATAGGGTCATGCATACTTTCAGTGATTGGAAAAGGATAACTCTGTAGTAAATAACCATTTAGCCATTTAACAGTGTGATGTACTAGAATCCAGCATCCCACAAAGCCAAAGGTGAAGATAGATGACACGCATGATGTCCCAAAGCATTCTGACACGGAAACATTTCTCTATTGCATTAGGTCAAAGCAAACAACGGCAAGTATGGCATTTTCAGAGCAGCACACAGACTGTCTCTCCCTCTCTCTGTAGATATAACTAACCCATTTAGACATCAGGAGCTTATGCTGAGGCTGGATGTGTCGCAGGAGACTCAGGTGAGCCCTTCTGCGTCAGTGCCGAGGGCAGCAACCTCAGCCCATTGTTTTCATCTTCCAGCTCAGTGATCACAGATGCTCTATAACCCAGCAGCAGCACAGGGCAAAACTCTGGTCTTTAACCAGGATCCAGAATAAAGTAGATTAAGCAAAGGATTAATGATATGATAGCTAGGGATTTTAAAATCAATGTAATGATTTCAGTTAATTAGATTTGGACAAGACTGATGATTGACTGATGATTTTAAAAGGTAATATGCATGGTGAGCTCCTCTGGCTGGTTTAATAAAGCTACACTTGCACAAAACTCATTAGATAAAACGTATGTTTAGATTCATTACATTCAATTACATCACTGTAAGTAATAAAACAAACATTTTAACTCTAACCTATTGTTTTTTGCTTCTTTTAAGAGGCAGAAGACATATAAAGCAAACTACTTGTAAACTATGAAGGAAACTGACATTGAGTAACTTTTTGATTTTAAACACTTTTTACTAACTCGCCCTGCAGAATTTGTGTACAGATATGTATAATACTTTCGAATTTTAAGGCCACACTTTATTTTAAGGTTCAATTTTTACTATTAATTAACTATTAACTACGACTTCTGCCTCAATAATGTCCTAATTTGCTGCTTATTAATAGTTAGCAGGGAAGTTGTTAAGTTTATGGGATTGATATGGTGATGCAGAATAAGACATTAATATGTGCTTTATAAGTGCTAATACTCAGAAGTAGTATTAGTTCATTCTTAAAATGAACTTAAAACTTAAAATATAACGTTTTGCAAATAATAATTCATACATTTTTGAACCAATAATATTTAATAAAAAAATGGGGAATCTAAAATATATTCAAACTGTAAGGAAATATGTGACCCTGGACCACAAAACCTGTAGCAATAGCCAAAAATACATTGTATTATTAAAATTATAGATTTTCTTGTATGCCAAAAATCAATAGGATATTAAGTAAAGATCATGTTCCATGAAGATATTTAGTAAATTTTCTACTGTAAATATAACTAACCTTTTTCGATTAGTAAGACAACTTTAAAAGCCAAGAATATTTTAAATAGTTGTAACTCAGCCAAATATTGTCCTATCCTAACAAACATACATACATCAATGTAAAGCTTATTTATTCAGCTTTCTAATTATGTATGAATCTCAATGTCATATAATTTATTTTATATTTTCTTGTGTGACTGCATAGAATGCTCAATAATACTCATATCGTCCTTTCAAGTCTCTAAAAAAATGTATTAAAAAATGCAGTTTCTTACAATTCAATCGTTCCTGCAAAATAACTGTGGATCAAACTGATGCTATTGTTAGAAATTATGACTTTGAACTTCAGAGTGACATAAAGCCACAATCTGGCAAACCTCAACAATCGCAACAACAATCAATGAAACATTATTACAGGGATTACCTACAAGCAATACATTCCTC